>NW_013531704.1:8599526-8633176 GCF_000836235.2 Papilio xuthus | reverse complement strand
CTTTCCGGATGAGAGGATGCATGGAAAGGGAAAATATTTTCTTTCTGTGCATCATCTCCTCCGTCGATTATAGGTAGTCAACACATATGTAATTGCGTATGTCTATGGGCAACAGTCACTTCGCTATTTCAGCGATTTCAGGTGGCCGCTCGCTCGTTTCCCACCTTTTGTTATTATATAAAAAAAATTGTGTAGCTTTTTGATAAGTTTTACTTTTGTGTAGTTTATTAAAATTGTTACTTTTGTTATGATATTGTAATTTTACATGCATTTTAAGCCACTTCTAAAAAGAGCTATGTATTACACAATTATACGTACCATTTATGCTTTTAATACATTGTTTTAAATTACGTCAACAATCAAAACAAATCAATCCAGTAAATGTTCGAATAGAAAAAGATTTTTATCATGTATTCGTATCTTATATTTTGATGTAAGTACGATATATCACATGGTGACTTGTGTCGCGTAGAGAAATCTCCCGCAGAGCGAAGTCACGTACTAATTCGAGCGATCAATCTCCGCGACAATACTATCCATTATTTTCTTTGACTGAAGACATTGTCATACAATTACATTTCAGCCTATTTCTGATATTACTTTTCTTTACGATGAAATACGGGATTTATGACTAACTAGCTGTCGCCTGCGACATCGCCCGCGTGGAATTAATAAATAAATTAGTAGCCTATGAGTTCTTCTATACTGTTCTCCATCTGTGCCAAATTTTATCAAAATTCGTTGAGCCGTTCCAGACATACCTAGTAACAAGCATCCATCCGTCCAGCCATCTATCCATCTGGATGGATGGATAGATGGATGGAGATCTAAACATTCGGATATAAATTGAACAAACTCATTTTAACATGACATTTTATCAATTGCTGTCAGTTAAATATTTTCTGATTACCTATTTATTTTTAAATTAAATATTGCAATTAACTTTATATCGATAAAATAAATAAAAATAAAGATTTTTGTATTTCTACAAAATCATATGAAGGATGTAAAATTGTTTTATTTCTAAGAGGATTTCCAGGAACATTTATTGTACAGTGAATATGAAAGGTGGACAGGACGCCTCAAGAGAGACTAAAGCCAGTCCGATGAGAACGGAACCTAACAAATTTAAGAATAAAATTGCACCTTAAATTTTAGGATATAAATTTAGAACATTCACTTTTGCGTCAACATTATTAATAATGTTACTAATATTATAAATACGAATGTTTGGATGTATAAATGGATGGATATTTATTACAAGGTATCTCCAGAACGGTTACATAGATCTCGCTGAAATTTTGCATAGATGTACAGCATAGTCCGGCACAACACAAAGGCTATTAATTAAGGTTTTTATTTTTTTAAATTCCTAACAGACTAGACAGAAGCGTGTTCGACAGTTAGCAATAAATAACAATTTCAATTATTACAAATGCGAATGTTTATATGGATGGATGGATGGTTTGTTTGATGGTATCTCCAGAACGGATTAATGGATCTTGATGAAATTTGGCATACATGTAGAACATAGTCTGTAAGAACACATAGGCTACTTAATTTTTTTTTTCAATCCCGCATGAAGGGAGTCGAGTTCGACAGTTAGGAATAAATAACAATTTCATTTATAATCTGTGCACTAAAATATTTAATATCCAATATCCCTGTTTCGTGGAACGTTTCATGAAGTAATTATCGGTCCTAACGAATCAAGATAACTGACACAAAGTGAGGGCGCAATGGAGGGGTGAAGTGGACAGGGCGAGAGGAGTCAATTAAAAACTTTGAGATCGGATCGGGGTGATAACGACTTAATTACTACTACGTAAATGGATTATTTCGCTTGCTTCTTTTATTTTCTTATTTAATTTCAAGGTGATATTTTCAACTCTACAATTTTAATCCAGCTTTCGTGAAATATTAATTATTTTTATTATCTACTAGCTGTCGACCGCGATTCCGTCTACGCGAAAATAACAAAAAAAAATACTTAATAAGCCATGTTTTCTTCCAGACTATTTTCTACATCGAAGTACTAAATTTCTGCGAGATCCATGGAGCGATGCGAAACATGCATTCATGTAAAAATTCCCATTTATAATATTAGTAAGATTTACCAAATAATTGTTAATTTTTCGACACCATACGAGGAAACTTATTCATCGCGTTAGGTTCTTAAACATATTAACAGATTAAAAAAACATTATAAAAATTATACCTACTTAAATTGTAAGTATTGGCTCATATATAAATCTTGTATTTGCCTAAATAAAAAAAAACGGTAGGGAAGGAAAAAAGTATGTTTACATCTAGTTCCTAAATCAAGATTTTGAAACTGAAACCAAAATAAACCTTATTGTACACTCATAAGATTTGTTTTTATTTAATTGTTATCTTAATATTAATACAATGCCAGCCAGTTTTGGTAGACAAATAATTTAATGAATCTTGATTAAAAAAATCTTATAAGTCAATGCTTTGAAAGACAATTGGAACGTTTTAATAAATGTTACCTGATGGTTAATAAACTTTGAACATCTCCTATCAATACGTAGGAGTAAAATAATACTTTCCTATTGAAATTATTCTCAAAATACTAATATAGCTATGTTTTATGTAAATACAGTCACTCGCAAGTTTAAATAAAAAAAACAGATTTGATTAAAGTCAATACTAGGATTAAATATACAGAATCGTGGGAAGAAACTATATTGAAACGAAAGGTGCGTTTGCGCAGATCATATAGGCGATTTGTGTTGTCATCTAGTCAGTGTCATAACGATCGTTGACGGAGTTAGACGTGTTTTAGATTGTCAATATGTTTCTCCTTCGTTTACTTCTCGCTACAGTAATTTTATCTTGCGTTTATTGCAATTGGGGACCTTTCCGTGCTGTTTTATACTCTGATTGGATTAGTTGTAAGTAATTTTTTATTCACATTTTATTTTAAGGTCTAGAAATGCGTAGGTATAATAAAAATGACCTTTTAGATATTATTTACTTGTTTATGTTTTTAGGTTATGTCTTTTCACATGCTAAAGGTTATCGGTTATTTATTGACATTGATTTTAAATTATTCAAACTTTCGTTAGACATTATACTAAACTGATATATAAACGATGTGTGAGTGAGACGATATGTGAGCGACGGGCCGCGTCCGCGAAATAACACCACTCATCCTGATGAAGGGCCCCCGATGGGCTCGAAACTAGTCGGTGCCGACACCGAACGAATATACGTGAGTGTTTAGCCGTGTTTATATATCAGTTTTGACATTGATTTTGTTAAACAAGACATTTTATAAGTATCATATTATATTTCCTTTAGAAGGAAGAGGCCTTTGTCAACATGGGACAAACAGATATAAACTTATTATAAATACTTACTTAACTTAAACTTTAAGTAATATAATGTAATTTAATCAAATGTATATGAATAAAGGCTTATTATTATTATTATTATTATATTATATTTCCTAAAATATATATTGTTTTCTCTTTATTTTTTAGGGACTTTTGTTCTTTTGAACATGTCAGTCCCATAATCAACAAACAC
This sequence comes from Papilio xuthus, assembly GCF_000836235.2. Lineage (NCBI taxonomy): Eukaryota > Metazoa > Arthropoda > Insecta > Lepidoptera > Papilionidae > Papilio > Papilio xuthus. Next base: position 8,629,621 of record NW_013531704.1, on the reverse strand, counting down.
ATAATCAATTAACTTAGGAGCTAATTATAAAAATACAGTAAACTATACAAGCAAGCGATATAAAATTAAAAAAAAAGCAATGATAAAATAAGAATATATAACAAACAAAAATATTAACACTTAATTAATATCTATAAAGCCTTTAGCAACATATTTCGAACGTCGTCTGCTTTCCTAAAATATGAAAACCATAGTTTTTAAATACGTATAAGTTTTGTTTAATTAGTTTAGAAAAATAAATCGTATTGAAAAAAAATAATTTTTTAATTCTTTGGCTCATAATTATGAATATAAATAAATACAATGAAAATAAAATCATTATTAGTTTTGTATATTTTTAAATAAGATGTTAGCTCCATAATCTCATTCAAATAAAACACTCGATCAAGTACAGTCACCTTCAGAGTACACTGGTGACATACTTGTAAGGCTTGGGGCTTGTGAGTGTACAATGACAAGAGATTTCATTGTTTTCCTCTTATACGTAATTCCCCTACATCCTTATGAGTTAACTTAGCTGTACTAAATAATGGATGTCATATAATTAACATAGTTATAAGTAATAAAGATATGTAATTTTTTTTAAGTAAGTTTTTTACTTCTTTAGGTTACTCCGCTTAATAGGTACTCCGTTTTGGCTAAAGGAAATGTTTACTCATTTCTACTCTTTAAATTTGTCCTGAAAATCTCGTATAAAACTAAGAGAAAACTAAAACTAAGACTAAGTAAGATTATTATCATCCCTCTCATTATTTTCCTCGAAAAGAATTGAGACAGCAATATATTCCTACACGAATGATTCGCTACTGAAATTCATGTTTAATATATTTCTAAAATGTTTGTATTACATCTTAATTTAAAGGATTTTTGTATATCAAGAAACAGAGATTACGATTGGGAATAAAAAAAAATCTTTTTTAAATATCTAGGTAAATGTAAAAGTATCGGTCTTTTATTGACACTATCGAATGGTAATCGACATCGTTAGGCCGTTGATTACGGTTCCAATGCGTTACTTTATCAAGTACGACCACTAAAGGACAAAAGCCTTGCGTTGGAACTACTTGGAATGACATCATCAGACTACAATGCACGGTATATGAGTTCGCACGTGGGACACATGAGTATTCTTCTACCGTACGTGCCAACTCAAAGCTTTGGATGCATATGGGTACAACGTACGGTATTTAATTACAAGCCCACAGCCTAATTTGTATTAGTAGATCTAGTCTCTTAATACAATAAAAACTAGGCTATGTCCTTTACTTGTAACAATGTATGAAATTTCACGCTGAATCGATTTGTTAAAATAATTTTGTATTATATGTTTTTGCCTTATAACAAACATAATATTATATACTTTAGTTCTATAAAATCGATTTACAGCTTTCATTGTTAAAGAACATACTGGATACGTATAAGAGAAAATGATAAAAGATTTTATAAAACACTGGTATTATCTTCAAATACTTACCCTACTTTAATTAGTTTATATTATCTGTATTCATCGAGAGCGTCGATGGCTCAGGGGTTCACTTGTTATCTGCATGTCCTGGGTTCGAATCCCGTCATGTTCCAATGTGTTTTTCGATTTACATATGTACATTTATCCGACGTTCTTACGATGAAGGAAAACATCGTGATGCAACCTGCACATATCTGAGAAGAAATTCAAAGATATGTGTGAAGTCAACCAACCCTGTACTGAGCCAGCGTGGTTGACTATGGCCTAATCACCCTTAACTTAGGGTAGGCTCCGAACCCTTCGGTGGGGACCTATAGTGAGCTGATGATGACCTGTATCCATTGTTTTTAATACTTGAATGCTTATATAAGTTTTTCCTTATGTTTGATTACTTTTGTAAATAAAAATGAGTTGTTGAAAAAGTCGATGTTAACCAACTGAAATATAAGGACAGTATTTATAAACTCATCAAATGTTTAGCAAATCTTTCGTCGATTTCAAATCTAGAATTGACCTAATGTTATGTCACACAAGATGTAGTTTTGACATCGGAGTAAATTTGTAAAATATGTGATAAATATTTAAGATTTATTAAATAATCGTATGTGTTAATTGAAAATCTATTATAGTTAACACAACTAGACTGGATTAGGTTTTATAACTTGACGTATCACAAAAATGTATATAAAAAGATATAAGGAAAGTTAAACTACAAATGACTAAGAAGAACTATCAATGAAATATAATATCACGATGGTTTTAACCAAGTTGTGCTAAAAAAAAATATTTTAATGAAAAACTAAAATACGCATTTTGATTTAAATTAAATTTAATTAATGTTTCTTCAATTTTACAGGCAACATCAATAAAACAGCAGTACTCGATGTGAGCAACGTCGACGTCTACTTTTACGATTTCAAAAACAATTTCAACGCGACATTCGAAATAGACAAAGCCATAGATGGCTTAACTAATCTATACAACTTAGATATAACAAGGAAACTAATATTCTTCGTCCCAGGATACAAATCCAATATTTACAAGAACACCGAAGAAACGATCCGACAAACATTCAGAGATGTTCCAAATACTTATTTGATAATAATAGACCATTCAGCGTATACGTCAAAACCTGGAGGACGAAGGGAAGTATACGAAAAATCTGTAACCTTCGTCCCATCTATTGGTAAAAGGTTGGGGACATTTTTGGCAGATCTACACAGCAAAGGTTATTCTTCAAATAATATTCATTGCATTGGACACAGTTTGGGAGCTCAAATACTTGGATACGCCGGTACTACTTACAGTAATAAGACATCAGAAAAGATTTGGAGAATCACAGGCATTGATCCAGCAGGCCCTTGTTTTTCTAACAGCTTTATAGATAATCAAATAAGATCAGGTGTAGCGGAATACGTCGAAGTCTACCATTGCAATGCTGGTGGTTTAGGAACTACAGCTGTTCTAGCCGATATTGATTTCTTCTTTAACAAGGGAAGAAAACAGCCAGATTGCCATGAAGGTTACATACCTGCGTACGGTGAATCTGAAGCTGCAAAGTGCAGTCATAAAGCTTGCGTTAAATTCTGGTCGGAGACAGTTCATCATCCTGGTTGGTATTTAGCATGGGCATGTGATTCGTACAAAGATTTCTCTAAAGGTAAATGTGCTGCGAATCAAGTAACAATAGCGGGATATTCAAATCCAGGTAACGCGACAGGAGTATTTTACGTGTCAACAGATGCGTATGCAACGGATTAGGATAAGTGATGAGATTATAAAATGTAGAAAAGTTTAGTCATTTACGTACAATGTAAGTCTACTGTAGATATTTATAGGTTATTATGAAATGTGATATATTAATACTAGGAGTACATAATAAAATTATTGATAAACATAAACGGTTCATTTACTTATCCTTTGATTATTTTTTTCTAAGTGTGTGCGAATAATTCGAACTTAGGAATAATTCAATCTCAACCGAATATTATTATTCGATTAAAAACTCGATTCGAATCATTCGAGAATTCGTATAATTAAAAAAAAAACGAAGAAGAGATTCAAATGTTTCGTGTAATTCGAATTTCGAATCGAATATTCGAACGATATTCGCATACCGCTTAATAAGACAAATAATAAAACTACTAAACTCATAAGAGAACTTCATTGTCAATTGAAATGTCAAATCCATGCCATAGACAAAGGTCATTGGATCCCCACTATCTATGAATTTGTAATGGTACGCTGTAATCTGTATCAACATAAAGTTGAACTCACTGACACGTATAACTAACAGCAAATGATAAGAGACATTGCATTTAACATGAATTTAAAACATACTGCAATGAAATTATCTGGCCGTGTGATTAATAATAAAACTGAAGTAGCTATCTTATACTTCATGTCTTTTGTTCCTTTTTCTATGTTTAAGCATATTTTCTAAAAAAAACTAGCAATGATTAAAACGTCACGTAACTTTGTATGACTTTGTTACCGATATTTCTGCATTTAAACATCGCTTTTTACATGGTCTGAGAGACGAATTAACCATTTCAAAGTTCAAATCAGCTTGGAAATGTAATTCAGATTTTAATCTTTCAATTGTAATAAAACTAAAAGATATTTCGTGTACATTATTCAGTGGAATGAGGCCGAGCCGACGCGAGTGTTTCGCATAGATTTATAGATGAGAGCGTAGAAAGATTGCTTGTGTTAGTGGCCCACGGCGTTTGTTCCTCGCACTTGGTAATATCCAAGATCAATCTTGCAATACGCTCAAACTCTTCTTTCGTATAAAGTACTTACATCAGGAAAAAAAATACGATATTCTTGATTTAAAATAATGTTTCGAGCGTATTGTCAGATATTAAGATCAGATAAAATGCAACAGTCATACATTATCACGAAGTATTATAATATCTAGACATCTATGTATGGATGGATGGATGTTTGAAGGTATCTCCGGAACAGATGAACGGATTTAGATGACATTTAGCATACATATAGAACATAGTCTGGAAGAACACATAGGCTATAAATTATGCTTTTTATAATTCTGTGCGGATACGGGCGGCGGCTTGTATAATATAAAAGCAATTTGATATTTAAAATTTCTAATTAAATATTTTTACTTAATATAAAACTACAGGTGTAGCTACAAGCACGGTTTACATAACAACTTATGTGCTATGTTAGAATATGTGTTAGAAGTCTACAAACCGCAAACCGCAGAAGTGGCGAGCTCCATACTATGTTATTTGAATCTGATACAGTTGGGTATACTAGGAATTTGCTACTGCCATTGAAAGATTGTATAACACATACAATGTATATATTATCAATCTATGTTATCCGTGTTCCCCCTTTACTGCACATAAATATAGTATCACGCTCATTCTCCCGAAAAAAAGATAAGATAATGTGTACAGGTTTGTCGGTTGTAAAAACTAACGGTAAGAAAAGAGATTCTTACCAAGATGATGCGGGATAAAGGGGGGCCTAGCACGAATATCGTCATTCGTCATCGTATTGTCATCATCATAATTTGTGCAGTGTCCTTATAGGGCTTAAAGTACACAAAAACTCTTATACTAATTTTGACAGATGGACAGTGTCGCGAATATTCGTGATAGGTCGACGGAAACAAATATTCTAAGGCGCGTTGACATTGCTTGATAAACTGTTATAAAAACGGTTAACTCACGTATATTCTTTCGGTGGCGTCACCGACTAGTTTCGAGCCCATCGGGGGCCCTTCATCAGGATGAGTGGTATTGGTATTATTTAGCGGACGCGGCCCGTCGCTCACTGCGCGCCTGCGCTCTTAGGGCGCGTCTTGAGGGGGCGGGGGACGCGGGGTGCGCCGGCGTCGTCGACGATGTTAATACCAAAGCGTCGGTGGTGTTGTTGTTCAAGTTTGGGCTCCGAATATATGTACGTCAGTGTTTAGCCGTTTTTATATCAGTTTAGTATAATGTCTCACGAAAGTTAGGATAATTTAATTGCTTGATAAGTACGTGGATACGTGGATACTATAAGCAAATTAACGTTAAATTTTGAACTGTTAAATTTTATTTAAATAGTTTCATATTTATATTTATATTTTGGCAATGTCACTAAAGCAAACGAGCGTAACAAATAGGTAAAATAACCTGCAGATTTGTTAGCCGCAAGCCAATAAAGCGTGATATTAATAGTTGTCGAAAATCTGCTAATAAAATAGTGTGTGGCATTCGCAGGCTGAATCCACAAAGCTACGCGTATTTATGTTACGTTTAAATTATTTGCTGTCCCGTGAAATTGCACCCGTCTGGTCCGCCGGACCCGCCGGTCAAACGTTAATTGAAAAGTAAAATTAAGCGTTTTTTGTGAGGGATTTCTGTTTTTTTTCTAGGTTGTATGTAACCCTTTATAATTGTGGGCGTATGTTATTTCAATCCTAAATCATGTCTCTCAATTAAGAAGGTATGAAAGAAAAATACTTATTAAATCCTATATTATTCTGACAGTTTATCCAAACAACATGTTTGTTTGTTTTTTCATAGTATAATCGAATAGACAAAAACGAAAACGAAAGGTTCAAGAATATTGCTTGTATAACTAAATTCTATGGCCTAAAATTCCTGAGAAACTTATCTATCAGTGGTTTATTTCTAGCACTTTGTATGTTCATGATGAATTCAAATATAAAAAACAATATGAACTTATCTTAGTTTCCGATTGTTTAACAATATTATACGATTGATTATTCGATTTAACCCACGTAAGATGATTTGAGAGTCAGATTACGATTCTAGTTTTAATACGTTACGTATTTATGTTGCTGAGAATATACAATTCAGCGCACACAGCGAGTTGAAGCGCTTTATGTTGCACGGTACATTTGATTCATTCGGCGCGAAACATTTGCTTAGGCGCGCGGCTGTAAAGCGCCGACACGACAAATTGAGCGCAGCCGCGGCCACTGATGCGTGATAAAATGTCGCATTGCGTGCAACAGTTATATATTTTTATTATTTCCTTAATAGTTGCATTTAATTTAACAAAATTATCGTACTTTAATTGACTGAATAAAAATCATTTCGTTATTAATTCGCTCAATACATGACACTATTTTTTTAATATTTTAAGTGTAACGTAAAATGTGAAACTAGCGGATTGTGTAAACAATTCAATTATATTATTTTTGGTAAGTCAAAGGTTACTTACTATTTTTATACTTGTTTGTACATGTTTTTGAAGAATATTTTTTTTATATAAAGCAATGTTGTGATATAACATTATTGCTCATATAATTGTTGTAGGGGTTTGGTAGATCTGCGGTCTAAAGTTTATATTTGAAATATGTTACAAAGTCTAGTGTAATATAAATTATATAAGAGAAATAATAAAAACAACCCTATGTCGTGATGCACTTTGTGCAACGAGCAAAAGATTAGTGGCCGCAAGAAATTAATTACATTTCTTGCTTCTACTAATTACTATCCTACGATACCGCATTTTATTATCATCTGCTGGATTTGCTGATTGTTTTTGTAAAAAATTAATATCTAATAATATTTCATGTAAAGCCTGAACAAAAAAAACATGGCCGCAGCTTTAAATATTATTAATTGGATGAAAATAAATAGTGGATGGATCGATGTTTGTTATTACACATCTACAGGCATAAAATGCATAGATGTAGCAACATAACGCATAGGTTACTTTTCAAGTTTTTTAAATTCCGCGCCAAAGAATTCACGGGCACAAGTTAGTAATTTGATAGTAATTTCGGTACATACGTATCTTTTATGAAAGGAACGTATTACGAAACGTGCGTTCGTAAATTATGTTTATTCATATAAATGTTTGTTATTTCCGGAATTAGTAAGTCTTCTCTTATTACAGATGAATCGTCACTAATGAGTGTGGACGTATCACGAAGTACGGTGTTATTTTCTCCTTTATTGAGATAAATAATAACGGCCTCTATCTCATTACACGGATGTGACTTGTTGTTGAGAAATATTAATCATTTTCCTTTCAGTAATACCCAATTTACTAAAATAAATGGAAAGAAGAAATGTGTTTACATGGATTTGGTATCGAAACATTTATGTTATTATATTAATGATAACAAAATCAAATCAAACCATTTATTCAATTAAATATAAGTACGTTATTTTCACAACAAATTATAAACTTAATTAATATCCTATGTGTTCTGCCAGACTACGATGAACATCCATGCTAAATTTCATCGAGATTCGTTCAGTCGTTCTGAAGATACCTTCAAACATACATCCATCCATCCATCATCATCAGCTCGCTATATGTCCCCACCGAGGGGCTCGGAGCCTACCCTAAGTTAGGGGTGACTAGGCCATAGTCAACCTCACTGGCCGGTGCGAGTTGATTGACTTCACACATATCTTTGAATTTCTTCTCAGATATGTGCAGGTTGCATCACGATGTTTTCCTTCAACGTAAGAACGTCGGATAAATGTACATATGCAAATCGGAAATCGAAAGACACATTGGTACATGGCGGGATTCGAACCCAGGACCTGCAGATTGCAAGTCAAGTGCTTAACTCCTGAGCCACCGACTCATCCATATATCCAAACATTGGCATTTATAATATTAATAAGAAGTAAGATTGTTACGTAGAATTTTCATACTGTGACTGGTTATTTTTAAATCATACGTTTACACAGGTCATGTGAACGAAACGTAAAATGTTCCTCGTTACGTTTTTCACCGAAGCGTATGAAATAACGTTTACACATACGTCGTACGAATCGTCACACAATTTTCAGTCAGGTATAAAAACATTTTTTAGATTTTCTCAATTATAAATACGTTCCGTATTTAATTAACTTATGCTTAAAATAATTTATTTGTTGTAGGTTTACGTAATTAATTTCTGTACTCAACAAATACGTAATTACGCTAAACCGTTTCCTCGAAACTTAATAATTACTTTGCTTTACTACTTCTTTGTCTTTGTAAGTTTTTCGCAACTGCAATTTAACTATATTATAACACCTTTGAATTTTCTTGTCGCAGATGACTACTGCTAGCTTACAGTCAATTTTACCTATAATATAATGTCTTCATTCCCCACAACCACCTTGGGTACATTAAGTAAAGCAAAACATTACAAGGGATGTTAAGCGACACAATATTTTATCGATAGAAATGAAAACTCATATATTTTCTAGTACTATGTGATAGAGTATAGTAAATAAGCTTTTATACATACAAAATAAGGAAACAAATAATGTAATACTAGCATAGGCCTGCGACTTCGTACGCGCGGAATAAAAAAAAATCTATTATAGTAAAATATATGTCACCTGGAGATTGATTCAGTAGCTTCGTTGCCAATGCAAACAACCAAACAAGAAAACAATCAAATCTTTCCTGTTTATAATATTAGTATAGATTAAAATATAAATCAAAAGATCAGACTTTGAAGCGGGACCACACTTGAATAAAAAACTTTCCAATTTATCGATATCCCGTTAATTACGGGTACATCACTAGAGCATGTAGCATTCCCTAATGTGTTTCTGTGAATAATGATATAAGCAGTTTGTAGATGTTGTTCCGTAGATGCTATAGCTGTAAAGATATCGCGGCTAATGTTTCACATACTATACCGAGGAGGGGTAGGACAGGATTGCCCTGGTGGTCTGAAAAGCTCTCTCGCCTCAAAAGGGAACTTTTGAGGCAGAAGAGACGGGTCTCCTGCGCGGCGCCGGTTCGTAGAGATTGGGTCGTGCAACAGTACATCCACGCGAAGGAAAATTACCAGTCCGAGGTAAGGAAGGCTCAGACTCAGAGTTGGAAGGATTTTTGTGGCCGTCAGGGGCGCGAGACCATGTGGGATGGGATCTACAGGGTGATAGGCCGCACCGCAGTGAGGCACGAAGACGTCCCTCTCGTGAGGGACGGTACTGTTTTAACCGCGCTCGAGTCAGCCAGGGCCTTAGCTGAAGCTTTCTATCCCGAAGACAGGCACGGGGATGACAATGCGGACCACGTAGAAATGAGAAGAATGGCAAACAGCGTGAACGTGGGGTCGCATGATGAAACATGCGACCCCCCTTTCAAGATGCATGAACTCATGTGGTCCGTGTCGAGCTTCAGCCCAAAGAAGGCGCCTGGCCCGGATGGCCTCACTGCGGATATTTGTTCTGCCGCCATTACCCTGGATCCGGCGGTGTTCCTGTCGATTGCAAACCGTTGCCTGGCCTTAGCGTGCTTCCCCAGGAGATGGAAAGAGGCAGTGGTTGCAGTGCTGAGGAAACCCAATAAGGAGAACTGCACGCAGACTAAAGCGTTTCGCCCGATCGGACTCTTGCCAGTCATGGGGAAGATCGTGGAGAAGATGCTGGTGAGGCGAGTCCAATGGCATACTGCACCTAAGATCAGCCGCCATCAATATGGCTTTATGCCACAACGCGGTACCGAAGACTCCCTTTACGAGATGGTTCAGCACATACGGGCCGAAGTCGCAAGACGGAAGCTCGTTGTGCTGATATCGTTGGACATAGAGGGAGCCTTCGATAACGCGTGGTGGCCGGCGATTAGGTGCAGGATGGCCGAAGCTCGGTGTCCCGTAAACCTGCGACGCCTTCTAGATCACTCTTTAAGTGATCGGAAGGTGTTCGTTACGTACGCGGGCGCCGAGTGGACCCGAGAGCCCACGAAAGGATGTGTGCAGGGATCCATTGGGGGACCGACGCTCTGGAACCTACTGCTGAATCCGCTCCTGGTGGAATTGGAGGAGATGGGTGTCCGCTGCCAGGCTTTTGCTGACGATGTGGTCCTGATGTTCTCGGGAGAAGGAGCCGAAGATGTGCAGGGCGTGGCCAATGGTGCTCTCGAGCATGTAAGGAAGTGGGGTGTTCGTAATAAACTCAACTTCGCGCCACACAAGACCACGGCTATGGTGATAACCAGAAAAAAGAAGTTCGACACCCCGCGACTGAGCATGGGCGGGAGACCCATTGACCTCGCCAGGCACATCAAAATCCTGGGGTTGACAGTTGACGATAGACTCAGTTTTAAGACGCACATCGAGAACGTTACCAAAAAAGCGCAAACGATCTATCGTCGGCTGTCAACCGCAGCGAAGGTAACGTGGGGGCTAAATCCCGAGGTCATCAGGACCATATACGTTGCGGTAGCGGAGCCTGTTATCCTATACGCGGCCAGTGTGTGGGCTCCGGCTGTGGAGAGGAAGGGCATTCGTGCCTTGTTAGGGCAGGTGCAGCGCGGGTTTGCGCAGAAAATTGTTAAGTCCTACAGGACGGTCTCTCTGCACTCGGCCCTAACACTTGCTGGGTTGCTTCCTCTGGACCTTCGGGTCCAAGAAGCGGCCCTTCTTTACTTAGTAAAAAAGGGTCATACCCACCAAGTGTTGGGAGACCTTGTGCTCGAGAGACCAGTAGAGTTTGTTAAGTCTGCGCATCCCGCGCTGCTTGAGGGACAGCAGTTCGAGTGCCTGGCCGGCGGTGACGAAGCAGCCCAGCGAGCTGCCGTCGATGTAAATATTTACACTGACGGTAGCAAAATTGACGGCAAGGTCGGCGCGGCGTTATCCGTGTGGGATGGCGCCGCGGAGATTTCTTGCCGGAAATTAAAGCTGGGAAGCTTTTGCACCGTCTACCAGGCGGAACTGCTGACCCTCAGTGAGGCCGTGAAGTATGTAGTGAAGAGTAATGAAAGGAGGTTCGGTCTTTATTCCGACTCCAGGTCAGCACTCGAAACGTTGAGAAGCGGCGTTTCTCTCCATCCCCTCGCGAATGGTATAAGGGAAGATTTGAAAGTGGCTAGAGAGCAAGGGAAATGTGTGAAAGTTTTCTGGGTGAAAGCGCACGCGGGGCTGGAGGGAAACGAACGAGCAGACGAACTCGCGAAGGCGGCCGCAGTCGGGATGAAGACCAAGCCTAATTATGAAAGGTGCCCTGTTTCATTTGTCAAGCGACAGATTCGTCTGGATGCGCTTGACAAATGGAACAGGCGTTATATGGAAGGAGTCACGGCCTCAACGACGAAGCTCTTCTTCCCCGATGCCGTAGCAGCCTACCCTACAATCCGGAGCCTAGAGTTGGACCCCGTGCTGGTTCAAGTTTTAACCGGGCACGGGGGGTTCTCCGAATACTTGCACAAGTTCAAGTGCAAGGAGGACCCCTCTTGCGTTTGTGACCCAGCACGGGGCGAATCCGTGCTACACATACTCACGGAGTGCCCAGTATTTGCAGCGCAAAGAGTAGATTTGGAAATTAGATTAAAAGAGAAAGTAGTAGAGGAAAATTTGAAAAACTTAATTAGTAGCAAAAACAAGCGCGGGCACTTCGTTGAGTACTGTAGGTCCTTGGCCAAAATCGTTATAAATAGGAATAAGATCTGAATGAACTGTGATATATGTATTATTTATTTTTAAAATTTTAATTTGGTTTTAATTGTATATAATTTGTGTTTTTAACTTGTAAATTTATTTGATATTTTAATTTGGTTTTAATTGTATATAATTTGTATTTTTAACTTGTAAATTTATTTTATATTTTTATTGGAATTTTTAACCTGGAATTTTTATTTGTACATATATTTTTAAAATTTTATCTAGATCTTATTCGTATTTACACTTAGTCTTAATTTGTATTATAAATTGAATTTTAATATGTATTATTTGGAATTTTAATTGAATTTGTATTTTATCATGTATTTTTTTTTAATTTGTATTTTTAAATTGTAATTTTAAATTGTTTTAATTAGTAATTTATTTCAATGAAAAATGTAAATAGCGTAAGAAAAAATCGAAAACTAACATTCTGAAAAACTTATTTAAATAAAGACAAAAAAGATTCCGTACCCCAACGTCCCTGATCCTCATGTTAGGGGAACGAGAGGGCGGCATAGCGCCGCCCATAAAAAAAAAAAAATGTTTCACATACTAGCGGTCGCCCGCGACTATGTCTGTGCGGAGTTAAAAAAACATAACATAAGCCTATGTTTCTTCCAGACTTATCTATTTCAAATTTTATAGAGACTCGTTCAGAAGTTCTGGAGATACTTTCAAAGAAACATCCAACCATCTAAACATTCGCATTTATAATATTAGTAAGAACTAATAAAAGACAGTCTCGTAGTAAAATAAGATTCTAGTTTTTTTTTAATTGAAAAATGTGGCAAGCGAGCGATTAAAATAATTAAATAGAACATTCGGTATTGAAGAAAAAAAAATATTCCGTTTTCTATATGAAAGGGAAGCCATGTAATTAGTTTCTTGTTGTACAATGTAGTGCATAAAAGCACTAAATTATGTTCCGATGTAGAAATAATTAAAAGCAGTTGTTTCGAGTTTCCAACGAACATGGCGGGCCTTTATTAATGCTAATGGTTTCACAATAAATTTAAATAAAATAGTATGGAGTAAAACTAGTTGTAGGATTTAATAAAAATTGTTACGTTTTTCTTTTACAATTCTTTTAATCAATCCAGTTACAAATAAGATATTATAAAAACTGCTTCATATAAATTCATCTTCAGCATAGTCCCCACTGAGGGGCTCAGAGCCATCCTAAGTAAGGGGTGACTAGGCCATAGTCAACCATGCTTACCCGCTGTGAGTTGACTTCACACATATATTTAAATTTCTTCGGAGATATGTATAGGTATCACGTATTTTCCTGAACTTCGGATAAATATATATATATATATTTAAATCGAAAAATAGATTGGTACTTTTAGTAATTATGAATTAGAATCCTTTGGCGAAAATGACGTGCTTTCGTTAAAAAGTCCAGTGTCATAATGAATAGTGAGGGGGACATAAACGTCGACATTTTAGTAAGGCCAGTGTTGCGTCAACACTGGCACATTTTCGGATTTTCTTTCTAACAGTACATGGCGGGAACCCAGGACCTGCAGATTTCAAGACAAGCGCTTTCACCTCTTAGCCACCGACGTAGTTCAATTAACTTATTTTTAGTAAAATATTAAATTGCCAACGAAAAGAAAAGCTGGTATTGTATAGTAAAAAAAGATTTAAACAAGAGTGCACAGTTCGTAGAGTATTGAAATATCTTTTGTGCATTCCTAGTGCAAGTATTCACGCTATATTTTATTTACTTTTTGCTTCGAGATATTTTTCTTCGGAGTAAAATGTGGTGTACTCGACACCGAAGTTTTCATTGAAGCGTTAATATAGTACGCTTGTACGGTGATTCTATTGCACTTGATACTGTGAAATATATCTAGACAATATTTTATGACTTTCCTTTTTGTCTATACATATACTGACGTAAATTTTAATATTTACTAATGTTATTAAAACTAAATCATCTTTATCAACTGCTTTTTTTCAGAGGGGAATGCTTTATGCATACTCCGCGCCGGGGGGGACGCGGTAGTTATGTGGGATTCTCCTCCATAGCGGAGGCATACCCACTAAACCCCTCTGTTCCTCCAACGCATCGGGACGGGACCACGGGCACGCTTTCGCTCTCGTCCGCGGCCCAACTTTATCAACTCCTTATCCCTACTAGGGTTGGAACAGTATGTACTCCTCCATACATCTATATCAGCCGTCATATCTGAATCCACCCCTTACGATTCTTTCACACAATCCATTCATATTTTCTTTGATCTTCCTGTACCTTTGTAGCCAAACCAACAATATTTAAACTTATATAAAAATGGCTAAACACTCACGTATATTCGTCCAGTGGCGGCACCGACTAATTTCGAGCCCATCGGGGGCCCTTCATCAAAGTGAGTGGGACTGGTATTATTTCGCGGTCGCGGCCCGTCGCTCATTCTTTTTTTGTGTGGACGAATATACGTGAGTTATATGAGAATATACGGGAATAAGAACAATATTTGTACATTAAAATATTTGCTACTTAGTAGTCAAAAATTACCGCATTTCTTATTCCTCACAAATGTCATAAGCTCATAAGATAGAGATATATATTTCCTACTATATTTTGCGGATTCCAACTCTTTTCAAATATAACCTAAAAGAATTTGAATACGTCTAAATTTTGTATAATTCAAAAATTATTTCCTAAGCAAATCATTTAAAATTAAAACGCTATTCAAAGTTTGCTTTTGCCTTAAAATGTTGCTTAAAAATAAATATAATTTAATTGTAACTCGAGATGTTTTCAATTAGTGGCCATTTGAATATTTTATTTAAACTAAAGACTTTGTGAAGCAAAGAGCGGAATTAATTTTGCTTTCAGAACTCGTTCTCAATAAAACCTAATAGCTGCTAGCTACATTCTTTGTTATGGTTTGTTGTTTTCATTTCTATAACTTTTTAATTTTATTTCTTAACAATTAAATCTAAATAAATTATAATCATTGCTTGTATGATGCTGTCCGCATTGTCTATAGTGTGATGAACTTAGCAATCAAATAACAAATCAAAAAACAACCATAATAATTATTTCAAAACTGATATATAAACACGGCTAAACACTCACGTATATTCGTCCGGTGGCGGCAACGACTAGTTTAGAGCCCATCGGGGTCTCTTCATCAGGATGAGTGGTACTGGTATTTCGCGGACGCGGCCCGTCGCTCAATGCGCGCCTGCGCTCTTAAGGCGCGTCTTGAGGGGCTGGGGGGCGCGGTGTGCGCCGGCGTCGTCGACGATGTTGATACCAAAGCGTCGGTGGTGTTGTTCAAGTTTCCGGGTGCACAAAACGTACTGACTATGTCCACGATATCGTCGTCAGCACTGCCGATGTTTCAGTTTAGTATAATGTCTCACGAAAGTAATTTAATAATTATTTCGATTAAAAAATCTTCAATTTACCTAAATTATAAATAGGAATCATTAGATGTACATATTAATGGATGGATGGATGTTTATTAGAAGGTACCTCCAGAATTTTCGCATAGAACATAGTTTGGAAGAACACATAGGTCATTGATAATTTTTTTTATTCCGTACGGATGAAGTCGCGGGCGATAGCTTGTTTATAATATAAAAATAAATTAAAGATAATATTGGGAATACCTAAAATAAACGTATTTGTCTGCTGATCTGAGATGAACATTCCTAATTTTGTATTTTGACCAAGAGACTTTTTTTTATAACACGATTGTTTCATACAATTGGCATTGGTCCAAATGTAACATGGAAAGTATAAAAACTAGATGGGACATAATTTAGCTTTGGTATCGACAAAATTGCCGATAAAGATGGAATACGACATTTTCCAGAGTGCCATTCCATATTCGATTGTGCCGCAAAACGATGTCGTTTGTCACTCATATTATTGCCTAAGGTCAAGGCCATAGAAAGTAATCAAAGTAATGGATTTCATGCTTAGATATTCTATATTTATGTTTAAAAACAATGATGTAAAAGTAATAAAGTGCGTATTAGTTAAAGTTATTTTATTTATGTTTTCACAGTCTAAAAAGTCAGACACGGAAAAGGGAAATAGAACTGTTTAATTATTTATTTATAACATAATTAAATCTATCGTTTTACACAATGAATTTCACGTAAGGGAAGTCCTGTTCCTTAAATACAGTTTTTCTAGTTAAGGAACCAAGTCATTGAATATCGTAAATTGTGTAATAATAACAATAAAATCATTTTTAGGATTCCGTATCTCGAAAGGAAAAAAACGGAACCTTTATAAGATCACTTTGTTGTCCGTCCGTCTGTTTGTCAAGACCCTTTTTCTCAAAAACGCGTGAAGGTATCAAGCTGGAATTTATATCAAAAGTTCAGGTCTGCAGTCGTTAAGTGCTGTGAAAAAATAAAGCTTCTAAACCAACGCAATCAAAAGATACAACCGTTTATGCATAGGATGGAAAGGCGAGATAGATTTGAGAGAGGAAAAAAATCTTTGTTGAACTTCTGCCCTATCCATTGTTTAGTTTGTTTCAAATGAAAGTTTTCTATTTTAGCTATACCCAAATGGCTACTTGTCCGTTTTGAAATATAAATTAATTTAAAAATAAAACCTTTCCAAAGAGCCAATGATGTATTCTGAAGTGTAAGCAAGACAAAGATTTGTCTTAAATGTGACGTAATATGACGCGGTAATACGAGACATTATTAACATAATAATATTAAATATAACCTTCACATATAAATTGTAACAAATCACTTTTCATTTCGACTGTACAGAACAAAATAATGAATGAACAGGCGTTCAACGAGGGCTTCATTTTGCGCGTGAACTTTTCTAACTTCAACCTCGGCGGTTTCACTCGACCGCTAACCGAGTTGTGTAAAATTCAATTTTCAACATCAACCCCACGTTAAAACCTCCATTGTTTATTTACGAAAATTTATACAGAAAAAAAACGATATTTAGGATACTCTTATAGTGGGGTTTAACTTCCAAAACACATGTAGAAAAAACAATTGCTTCTTTGTTTAAAAAAATAAAAATAAAAGATGCTTGTAATTTTTTAAACGATCATAAAATGAAATAACAATCAAAAACTTAAGCTATCTATTTATGTATTATACTATCATACAAAGTAATTTAAAATATTTTGGCTTTAAATTCTATCTCTAATTAAAGATCGATAATTGAGATCGGCTAAAAACTAAAACTAATTTATTTAATATCCACGTTTAATGAATTAAATTGTAATTGCTGTCTACCCCTGAGGGCTGTAGGCGTAATTGCTTTTTTCATTACATAAAAGAGCCGTGTCTCCAAGTTAATCTTAAGGATAACTTTAATTGAAAGATTTATTTTCCTTTTTAACTAATTGAACTTTCTTTAATTATTCCAATTGCGCAAATTCAAGGTCCTTCGTCTGAGATTTATAACAATTATGGAAATTGCCTAGATTTATAAGGATATTAAAGTAAAATATTTTGGATAATTTCGTATTTTTATAATATAAAACGAAGCTGGAGGAGTGGTGGCGCCTGGTAAAAAGCGGGTCACTACTTGATGACCACGACCAGTGTGAAAAGACTGTAACGACGGAGAAGAAGATGAAACGAAGCTATTTAATTATTTTTTGTTTCAATTGAAATTATACTCCATTCTTACTACAAAACATTGTTTTGCAAAACGAAATTCATAAATTACTTTTTAAACTATCTTACTAATATTATAAATGCGAATGTTTGGATGTATTTTAGGAGGTATCTCCAGAACGGCTACATGGATCTCGATGAAATTTCGCATACATATAGAACTGATATATAAACACGGCTAAGTACTGGTATTATTTCGCAGATGCGGCCCGTCGCTCACTCTACCAGTACCAGTACCACTCATCCTGATGAAAGGCCCCCGATGGGCTCGAAACTAGTCGGTGCCGCCACCGGACGTATATACGTGAGTGTTTAGCCGTGTTTATATATCAGTTTAGTATAATGTCTCACGAAAGTTTGAATAATTTACATATAGAACATAGTTTGGAAGAACACATAGGCTTCCAATTAAGTTTTTTTAATTCCTCGCGGATGAAGTAGAGCCAGCAGTTTATAAATATTAATATTTTTAACAGTCGCAGAAATAAATTATTAAATAGCTTAAAAATAGAGTATGTATAAGAACATGTTGCATAATAGCTCAATGTATTTCGGTATTATGTCGGTGCAATTGTGTTAGTTTCAACAACACTTGCATAGTCACGTTGTAAGGATTAAAACGTTACGTGTTTTGCTTCGAACCTAAATGTTGTCTACTAACAATATGGCCTATCTCTTTATTCATACCCATGTATTTATGCGCACATTAATTTGAATACACATTTAACAGTGATAGAGCCCGCTTTAACATCTTCGCACGAATCGGCCTGGCTCGCCCGGTGAAATACCACGACCACATAGAAGACAGGCGTAAAGTGGAAGCAATTCCGCGTTTCGTCTGATGAGTGTGCATCCCGGAGGCCTAATTTAGTCCTCTTTCCCTTCCCACCCTTTTACTCATAAGGAAAGAATGGGAAGTGGAAGTGGACTTTCCGGATGAGAGGATGCATGGAATGGGAAAACAGTTTCTTTCTGTGCATCCTCGCCTCCGTCGATTTAAGGTAGGCAACGCATATGCAATTGCGTATGTCTATGGGCAACGGTCTCTTCGCTATCCAGCTATGTCAGGTGGCCGCTCGCTCGTTTGCCACCTTATGATATATAAAAAAAAAAGAATTCATACACACTAATTCTTAGCTCTCTTCGTCTATACTGCGCAAGGCAACTGCCTAAATCATTCTGTTAAAAAAATGTGATATGCTTTTTTGCAATATTCTTTAGAAAGCGAGTTATTGGAGTGGCGATTTCATCATCAGTTCTCTATACGTCTCTGAGGGGCTCGGAGCATACCCTATGTTAGGGGTGACTAGGCCATAGTCAGCCACGGTGGCTCAGGCCGTTTGGTTGACTTCACACATATCTTTGAATTTATAATATATGTGCAGGTTGCATCACGATGTTTTTCTTCACCGTAAGAACGTCGTATAAACGTACATATATAAATTAAAATCATGGTGGAGGTACATGACGGGATTCCAACCCAGGATCTGCTGATTTCAAGTCAAGTGCTGAAGCCCCTGAGCCACCGACATTCTTATCGATGTCGATTTATTAAATTGAAAATAAATGAAAAAATAAAGGTACAGCAAAAAGTAATAAAATTGCCGTAATATAAGTTATTTTCGTTACATTTCTTCCTTATTACAATCGAAACGTTTTAAATCAGAAAGCGTTCAGGATACATTAAATATAAGCATACGCTTTGACTGTATAACAATATTTTTATTATAATATAAAGAAAACAAAGGGGGATTCGGAAATTTATTCATGTATTCATAACTCAAGGCAGATTTTATAAAAGTGTTGCCCGTAATCTCGGCTTCGTCACATGAAATTTAGATTTCGCCCGAAATCTTGTATCTTGAATATCGTTTAATGTAAAATACGTTTCACATTGACTTGCTTACGTTACGAAGTTATTCGATTTTTTACTACGTTTTATATAAAGCTTTATTGTAGAAGCCGAGGAAACAATGGATCACATAAAATTTTATTACAATTAAATTTAAAAAATTAAAGGAAAATAAATAATCAGCTCGCCGGGTGAAATACCACGACCACACAGAAGACAGGAGTGAAGTCGAAGCAATTCCGCGTTTCGTCTGATGAGTGTGCGTCCCGGAGGCATAATTTAGTCCTATTTCCCTTCCCACCCTTTTTCTTATAAGGCAAGGATGGGAAGTGAAAGTGGACTTTCCGGATGAGGATGCATGGAAAGGGAAAATATTTTCTTTCTGTGCATCCTCTCCTCCGTCCATTAAAGGTAGGCAACGCATATGCAATTGCGTATGTCTATGGGCAACGGTCACTTCGCTATTTCAGCGATTTCAGGTGTCCTCTCGCTCGTTTGCCACCTTATGATATAAAAAAAATAGCAAATAGGTCAATGACTTTATCAACTATATGTAAAACACATTTAAAAAGAGATTGACTTATTTTCAATCTTTTAGGTTCTTAAAGACATTTTTAGAGTAAACTACCTGTCGCCCGCGACTCCGTCTGCGCGGTACTAAAAATAGATAGTAACCGATTCGATCAAATTATAAGGAAAGGCACTATAGATTTACGAAAAAAATAATATGAAAAAACCGATTCACAGACTTACTGAATATGAATATAAAATAGCATAAAAATCGGTCAAGCCGATTCGGAGGCGTATGGTAACTAACATTGTGTCACGAGAATTTTATATATAAGACATTGGATGAGTAATCTTCCCTAGTAGTCCATATACAACGATTCCTTTATATTTTATCCATCGTACATAAACATTATGGCCTCTTGGGATTTTAGGTGAAAGTTGATAAAGTTTTCTCAGTTATGCGGTCGGTAAAGTAGAAAAGTTGGTACATTAGTTTCAGTTACATCACAACTATTTGTGAACTACCACGATATTGTAAAAGGAATATACGATTATTACCTTCTTAAAGCATAATAAGTTTGTTTTTTTATCAACTGATTTTAAGCCTATTAGTGTTTGTATTTATTAGATGTTTAATGATAATATTATTTATAGATTTATCTTCTAGATAATCTTATTAATATTATAAACTAGCTGTCACCCATGACTCGGTCCGTTTGGATATATAAAAAATTTAATTAGTGTAGCATATGTGTTCTTTCAGACTATGTTCTATACGTATGCCAAATTTAATCGAGATCCGTTCAGCCGTTCTATAGATATCTTCAAACACCCATCCATCCATCCACATCACATCCATCTTAACATTCGCATTTATAATGTTAGTATAATAAAAAGCAGCTCTTCAAGGCATAAATAAAAAAAATATAATAAAATAATGAGTAAATAGTATCCTATGCCCGTCTCCTGGCTCGAAGCTACCTCCTCACCAATTTTCAGCCATATCGGTAAAGTCGTTCTTGAGTTATAATTAGTGTAACTAACACGACTTTCTTTTATACATATAGATAGATGAGAATGTTTAGATGTATCTCCATATCGGTTCAACGGTACTTGATGAAATTTGGCATGTATGTAGAACATAGTCACAAAGAACACATAGGCTAATTATCAGGGTTTTTTTTAATACAGCGCGGACGGAGTCGCGAACGATAGCTAGTGGTTTATAAAATCTTAGTTTTTTTCTAAATATTAAACGCAAGAGTTACAGCGGTTGAGCCCGCAACAACACGTTACACTAATGGGCCAGCTTGACCGTTCACCACACAGACATAGTTACTACGACCACACAGAAGAGAGGCGTGGATTCCGAGTTTTGAAGTGTGCGCATGGCGGAGGATTAATTTTAATCTGCTTCCCCTTCTCATCCTTTTTTATAAGAAAGTGTTAGAAGAGAAATGTGGAGGAAAATATTCAAAGCAGATATCAAGTTTTTACAACAAGCTCCTTTATGTTAGATCGAAGTTATTTTAGAGCCCTTCTTCTTGTAGTTTGCGAACTGTTGAAAGTTTAAATTGGTATCGTGTTTCTAAAGAGTTGAAGAGGTTTACAGAACAGGTGCGGTCAGGTGAAGTCTTTGACTATTAAGAGACAAGACCTGTCTAGTGCACACATTTCCCACTGTTTTATAAAAACTAACAGTAAGCTCTAGCACGATTAAATGCCAGTTTTTAAAAATTATGTGAATTTTTGAGTCAATGCGTTCAATCGGATGTTTCAGTTTTAATTTAGTGCTTACGTAATTTTAGTAAAGTTGTCAAAAACACATGATATGCCCATGTTTGTCGTATTTATCTTACCACCTTCGTAAAATAGCATAATTTGTTTTGACAAGTTTTGACTTTTTGCCTAGTCCTTTTCTCTATAGTCAAAGGCTTTAGTGGATAAAACTGTCAGGTATAACGAGACAACAAAATCCCATTGTGTGATTAAATGTTGAACAAGTTTAAGCGTATATTATTACCACGCGTTTTCATTCACGCGAAACATATTTTCAACTGTAATTCCTCTCGAAAAAACTCCATGTTTTGAACATATGTTTTAGGCGATGGAAACACATTTAATGATCCGTTTTAAAATGTGATATATCTAACATTTAGAACTGATACTTTTACCCAAAAATTGTAACAATTAATTAATATATGGGAAAGTAAAAATATGAATTTCAAACAATCTATGGAGAGCCTCCTCAAGTTAAAATAAGTGCAAATGCAACCTACAACATATATTTTTTTAAATCTTTATATATCAAAACTTTATATATCACGTGCTTAGAGAGTGCTCGTGGTTCGGTAGACGCTTCAAGTGATTTTTATAGTGTTGGATAATTCTTTATCGACAATATCGATAAAAGAAGACATCTAGAGGATTCTAAAACCTGTCATCTTATATATTTCAGTTTTTACGAAAGATTTACAGGAACATTAAAATCTATAAAATGTATATTTGCTGCATCCTTAAGTAGGACATGTATGAATAACGGCGACTTGTGGTCATAAATAGTCTTCTTTTCAGGTGCCGATTTTCTGGTTATCGAAGGCTGGGAATCAGTTAAGCATATTTTGTTCTAACTTCGGCGAGGTAATACTCGAAATTGTTGTCTACTCTCTAATATTAGAGTAATCAAGTTTTACTATTAGTAATAAAAATGGCTTGTTGCACATAAATAAAAGTTATATTTATCGATAGTTTAGGTTTATCGATAAAACAAATAATGTTGTGCCGCAACACTATCACCATGGTAACGCAACGTCACATCGACTCAAGGGCCCTCATCATAGTAACCTGATACAATGTCGTTATAAGTCCCACCTGAATATAACTTGTAATATCAGAGCTATTTATTACAACTCCCCTAATGACGAAGCTCAAGATTAAATTCTTTTATTTTATAAGTAAGATTATATTACGTCCTTCAGTAACCTTTACTTTTAAGTATCAGAAATGCGAATATTATTATAGTTCTTATGACATCTTATAAGAATAATCTAGTCTTTATAAAAAAAAAAATCCTTTATTGACCAAAAAAAAACATTTTCACAAAAAATTTGTGGGCTCTGTCTCCTGAACCTGTAAATACTGTGTTTCAGGAGACAGCACCTTCTCTTATCTATTCCCTAAAGTTTATATATAATAGATACTTAACATATATGTAATTAGATATAGATTATTATTATTTAGATACAAATATAAATACTAGATATATAGTGTGCGATAGTGTGTGTTTGTGCATGTGCGCTTGTGTCTTAGGTATGTATTGTTTTGTTTGTGGTTTTTACTACTTTTCTCCGAATTATTATTTATATTGTCTATGTTATGTATTTATTCTGTCATGTTTATTGTCATGTTATTTTTAAAAGTTTCTCAGTACAATCGTAGTCAAGTGCCAAAAGCCATTGTGTTATATATTTCTTAAATCTAAAGTTATTAAATGCTAATAGGTTGGTACCACTCTGCACAAGTATTTGGTTGTAAATCCAAGGCGCAAGAAAGTTGTAATGTCTTTGCGCAAAGCTAGTTTTAGCAAGAGGAATAGGGCAGCGAATCATTCTTTTAGATGACTGGAGTAACAATGTGGTAGTGGTCCGATGATACCTTAGAAGGGATTGGAGTATGAAGAGCTTCCGTACAGAAAGCACTCTAGACTCCTCATACACTGCAGTGGTAGGATATCGGTACGGAAGACGCATGACTACCTTCAGTACTGCTCTGTGTGCCCGTTCCAATTCAATTAATTTGGTTTTCGGTACCACGCCCCATACAGTTACACAGTAATAAATGATGCTTATAAAAAATATGCTGCTTTATGTTTATAATATTTTATATTTATTTTGTAAAATTTCATAACAAAGGAGTAAAATCAGCGACTTACCGTGCACCATTGACCTCTATATGTGGACTGGCTATAAGCCGTAGTATTTTGTGCCTATTTGATATTCGCCATTTTGTCGCTGATGGTAATGGATAAAAGGATAATATAAATAGGATTAAATGTCACGTGACATCAACAGGCGCGGTCAAATCAGAACGAATCAAAAGCTGTCATTTGTAAGCAATAGCCTATCCATTAATAGAAATCACTGCCGTAGACATATTACTATGACAACTTTTTAAGACAGCGGGGATGCATTCGCTTCGAAGCGATCCCATAACGAATTTATTAAATGTATAGAACACGCGACAATCACGTGATTTACCAAAAATTGTCAATTCTATACATTTTTTAAGTTCGTTATGGTATCGTTTCTGTATGAATGCACTTTGTCTAGCCCCCCGAATGAGTAATATGTATATTTATGTATGGATGTATGTATAGAAATCCCATTGTAGGACACTACGGCTTCGCAGCATTGATCAGGAAGAGAGCATCCCTGATGCGGCGAGTGCGGGACAGCGCCAAGCTACCTGCAACTCATTGTTGATAGAGTAGGATTGGACTGTCCAGTGCTGGCCATGTGGACACGTCTACATGTGTCCTGAAGAATGTTGTGTTTTATTTTATATTTTATTGTTGTGCCTGAATTTAAATTTGTATTTTTTAGTTTCGTATGTACCATGTGTCTGAATAAAAGATTTTATTATTAATCCTCTACAGTTTATAGTTAATTATATAAGGTTATGTTTTTAAAGTTTTCTTTATTTAATTAAGTTAATTTAAGTCTGCGCATAAACTGTTCGTACTTTATTTCGTTCAGCTGCGAGAAAATATCCTTCGGCTTTAATAACGCCCACTAATTAAATTGTGCGGGAATTTTGTTTTAGATAAAACTTAATTAAAAGTAAATTGAACTATTTTTAATATTATATTCAAATTAATTTCAATATCTAATAAGTAAATGATTTTAAAAGTGAATTATTTCGATTTGAATCTTATATATAAAATTCTCGTTCCCATACTCTTCCGAAACGGCTTGATCGATTCTCATGAAATTTTGTGTGAATACTGAGTAGGTCTGAGAATCGGCCAACATTTATTTTTAATCCCGCGCGGACAGAGTCGCGGGCGACTGCTAATATTTAAATAAAAATTTTCCTTGCGAAAGTTCTGCACAAAAACACATTTGAAATGTTCTATTTAATTAAAAGAAATTAAGGTCACGTATAGTTGGTGACTTAATTAAATTCAACTGCGAAGAAAATTATTTCCAATATAATGTTGCTGTTAATTTAAAATGTGCGACGGAATTCATTTTTAATAAAATAAAATTCCGAAGTGTTTTAAAACGAACATTTAAATTATACGTTTATTTTATACTAAGCTTAAAATTAAATAATTACTGTATTCTAAAACAACAGTAAGGCATTTTTTAACCTTTTGACAGCTGGTGATTGATATTATAGACATCAACGTGGTTATAAAATAATATGTTTAACCTTTAATTATGTATCACTAAAACTTCTACGGTATGATTAATTTATCATTAAACGTCTGCATGATTTCTGTTTAAGTCAAACTAGCTTTCACCCGCAAAAAACACTTAATAAGTAGCCTGTGTTCTTCTAGACCAGTGGTTCCCAAACTTATTTTGTCTACTGCCCACTTTGAGAATATAATTTTTTTTAGCGCCCCCTTATTTTCACATATTAAAAAACCACTATAACTTCAAATTAAATTCTATTAATTATTGTGACCTATATATGTATATTAACGGACAATTCTAAACCCCCTAGGCCTCTACACAACGCCCCCATTTTCTTTCTGAGTTTCTTACCGTTATCGCGTTATCGCCCACTTTGGGAAAGACTGTTCTAGACTATGTTTCTATGCCAATTTTAATCGATATCCATTGGTCCATTCTGGAGATACCTTCTAACAATCCATCCATCAAAACATTCGCATTTATATAGTTAGTTTAGTTAGATAAGATAGTAAGATTTATAACGAGTAATTTATTCTTTAAATTGGCAAACGTATTCTCCGACGAGAAATATTGGTAAGCAGTGCACCGTGAAATTGTGCTTCCTGATGCGAGAATCGTTGCATTATTGTTAACTCTGAAAAAATACTGAGCACAGCCTTTGTAATTGCTTGATGTGAGCAAATCTACTAAGAATTTCGTTCATCTGATGAACGAACTTTTAAATATTATGAAACATCGAAATTAAGATAAATTTTAGTATGTGCATATATTGTGGGATTCCACTGTATATGTACTCGTATTAAAACATATTGTTATCCCTCTCATACACTTTCAAAAGAAAAGAACTAACAACTTTTTACATAGATGTTATGACACAGTTACAAAAACTGAAATTTGGAAATCCGAATAACAATCATCTGTTATTTGTGATAAGTAACTCGATCTTTTGTCTTTTTAGCCATTTGAAAAGATAAATTAACACAATAAATAATTTATAAAATAATTACTAAACATATCACAGCTTCCTCATTATGTAATTTTAATGTAGAACAAAGGAGAAAAGCAAGCTTTCTCAACGCACACGTTACGCCAGTATTAACGGGCGGGGCAATTTTAAGGGCGGGGGCAATTATAAAGGCTTCAGCGGGGCAAATTAATTAAAGCGACCTTATGAACTAGTAGGAAAGGTGAATGAACTACCTTTGACTTGTAATTATCAAAAGATATTATACACTCCTAATTTTAAGTCTACTTTTAAAAGTTTGAAATACTTATTAATAGTTTTAAAAATATAATTAGAAATTTGTAAAAGGATAAAACTCAAATTTAAAAATAATGTTACCAATATTTTGGATTTTCATTGATATCGTAAACTGCATTTCATGAGCCACTTATCCTTTGTGTTTTTTTTTAAATATTCAACTAAACAAAACGTGAAATAGAACTTGAACTATGACACTGTAACATAAGAAATATTAAATTCAATTAAGATTTTCGCTGAGGTCTTCTGGAGTCGGTTTAAATGTGGCGACTAATAGGGGTCGAGCGCGCACCGTGAAATTACGCTCCTACCCCTTGTTGTACCCATTGTTGTAACAAATTAACCAATCCGTAAAGTCACAAGAAGAGTTATTTAATACTCTGGTATTCGTCAACAAGTTTTAGAGTATCCTGTACTTATATGTCAATTCATATTGATATGCGACCCAAAACAAAGTGGAGAGATGTCTGAAAGATGGGCAACTTTCAAGTCTTAGACAAAGATTCGAGGCCAGAACAAAGTGGAATAGATAAAAAAAAGTAAATCCTAGCACAAGCCTCGAGTTTTATTATTTAGTAAATTAAATTAGAGATGGATGGATATTTATTAGAAGGTATCTCCAAAATGGTTGCATTGATCTCGATGAGATTTGGCATAGATATAGAACATAGTCTGGAACAGTCTTTCCCAAAGTGGGCGATAACGCCCCCTTGTGGGCGCTGCAGGTAAGAGACCCAGAAAGAAAATGGGGGCGTTGTGTAGAGGCCTGGAGGGTGATTTGTAATTTTATTTAGCTAGGAGGCCTCTTAGACAAAGACTGCATGAGCTTTCGACTCTCAACAACTAATATGAATAAAAAGATTGCTTAAACTCTAATATGGGGGCGCTAAAAAATATTCATTCTCAAAGCGGGCAGTAGACAGAATAAGTTTGAGAACCACTGGTCTAGAAGAACACATTGGCTACTAATAAAGTTTTTTTTTTAATTCCTCGCAGACTGTTACGCAGTCGACAGCAATTTGAGCCCCTTTGAATTCATTAGCGCGAGGCATGTTGAAAATTTGGTCTGTCATGGCGAACGCATCGATGCGACTAATTGGACATAACCCTGTAACCGCTGTGACGACAAATGACACGCCGCGTCGCCGTGCCGCTTGTTTTTGATGTAAAAAAATTGAAAAAATTTTGCCTCATTGAAAATGCACTCAAATCAACAACTGTTTTAATTACACTTCGGTTTTCATTTTATTGTGAGTTCTCGCGTTTATGATTCGGTTTAAAAAAAAAATTAGCAGATTTTTGTAAATTTATTAATAATTCCAACTAATGTCTATACAATGCTAGGATATGGTTTACAACAATATCCGAATTGTGGGATTCGAACCTCCGACCTCGTGATCGTTAATCCATACCCTTAACCATTACGCTATTGGCTCTGTAATCTGTAGGTATTGACTATTCAAGTAACATTAATAAGAAATAGACTTTTTTTCGGTCTATTCGGAAAAAAGACAAAATAGTTCTAAAATTGTATTATCTTTTATAGAATCAAAGACAATTTATTGTTTCATATTATTAACTGCTTTTTATAAGTAAACATTTCTCGGTTCGTAACAAACGGCGTTATTAAAAGCGAAATAAATATTCCCGCAGCGCAACGCAATGAACGAGAACTGTTTTAATTACCTTTAGCGCATTTTATTATACTAAAAATTATATTTATTTAATATACACTATGGAGCTATATGTCCGATCCCTAGCACTGCTGAGGGCAAAGTCAGAAGTGAGAATGATAAAAATTTCAGGGGGTTGGGTGTTTTTACCCTAGACCATAAACAATAGAACAGTCATAGATTAATTTTTGTATAGAATGTAAATTTAAATAATTCCAACAAAAAGGTTAACATCGTTGCAACGAACATACGTTGTCTATAAAATCAATCACCGGCGTTCAAAGGGTTAAAACATGTTCAACTAAACAGCGTCTAAATATATTTTTTCAAGTTATACTGTATTTTATTTAATACTGTTACTTAGTTAATATTGCACTCGTAACATAAATGTGATCGAAATGATACTTGCACAGAGTATTGAAAGCCACAGATTAATGTAGGCCAGTTGGAATTATTAATAAGTGCATTAGTAGATTAATAAGTAATAGACATTTATAATTTAATAGGATGGTTAACCTCATTTATTGAATGTTTACTCTTTGGAAATAAAAATGCAGATTCTATCTTTAAAAAAAAAAAACTGTGTTACATTTTTTGTTTTCATATTATATTTAATTTCTTTATAGCATAAATTTAAATATATAATTATGACTAGTGTAGCATTCGTTGCGTTATATTTGGTTCGTTCACGTACCGACACGTGTTGCCGGTCCAAAGGTCTGACATCGACTGACGCCCCTTCTCTTCGGCATGTACTTATGGCGTACGCTCGAGACAAACACTACACTTATGCATACTCTACAACTAGTATTTTTTTTTGTTTATTCTATTTTATGAATCTAAAAATATAACTATGTGCTTTTCAAAATAAATTTATAAATGTGGTCGTATACATTATCATCTCTATTTGTGGTTTGATTTTTTTAACAATATTGCTATTGGTTTATAGTTGTGTTGCCATGGCAACTAAGCACCGGGTTCATTGTCCTTCATCGACATCAAAAATGTAAAATATGAAAATGTTGTCTTCAGGATCTGAAATGTAAACTTTTTTTAATTCTTTTCTCTTTAAAGTAACAAAAATTACCCAAGTAATAGTATATAAATATTAGAGTGGACGTCTGAACATTGCCGTGTATAAAGAGACAATGAGACTGGCAGGATGCGGGACTAGAAAAAGAAATGAAGGATTTCGATTGGTCCTCTTTATATGCGATGTTGCCAGTATTACATGTTTAAATTATACCAAAGAATAAAGCGTTCCAAATATAATTTATTACCTTAGCCATGGTCTGCACACCCACTGATACCATCCCCATACTAGTGATGCTAATTGGTTCCTGCAGTCTTTGCAGGAAGATGCAAAGAGTACGACGATTCCTTACATCCATGCGCTCCCATGACACGTAGTACAATTCATCTCTTAATTTCTCGCTCTGATTAATTATCACATTAGTAGTGTTAGGAAGAAAATATAAATATAATAGGCTGGTGTATCGGCGCAACACTAGTCTTATTAAAATGTCAACGCTTATGTCCCCTCGCTAATCAATCTGATTTGATTTGGCAACGAAAATGCGCTATTCGCGCCAAAGGATAACTAATAATGTCTAAAAGTAGTTAGTAGTAAATATTAAGTACGAAACATTGTAATGATTCATTTAATTGACATTTTAAAAAGGGGGAAATTAACACTCGCACACTGATATAATTTGTGCAATTGATTAATACTTAGGTTGATTTGTTTATATTTTATTTCTTATTCAAATAAATTTTACCTCGGTTTGTACGATTTCAAATATAACAGATATTAATATTAGTTGTCCGAAGATTAGAATAGTTAAAGGTCCGTATTTAGAAATTGTATTCGCGTCCTGCAACATATCAACT
>NW_013531704.1:8597674-8599163 GCF_000836235.2 Papilio xuthus | reverse complement strand
CTAAATTAAGGTGAGAGGTATCTAAATTAAGGTGAGAGGAAATACATTATCTACAATAAAATCAAAATAATGACTATTAATCAACTATATGCCTACAGTACATGTTTTATAATTAGAAAAATCATCAACAAAACAAATCATCAATAACATGTCGTTTGTAAAGTTACAGATTAATAAGCGCAGCACTCAGCGAGCAAGTCTAATTGTTGTGCCGAAAGTGAGTGGAAAGAGATATATGTATAACAAACGAAGGAGTACAGCTTCATAAGTTGTTACTGTCATCTTTATAAATGTAAGTTCAGTTAATCAATTTAAATCTAAGCTACATGAATACATTTTAGATTTTGTAAAAAAGTAAAGTAAATTTAAGTCAAATTAATGGCGACTATATTATGTACATTGTACGATATTGTTTTCAAGTAAGTGACTATTCCTTTGTCTTTTTGAGAAGTAATTCTTTTAACCCTGTTATAAGCACCTTACTACAAAATACGTAGTACAAAATGATATAAAATGTGATTGACTATTAGTCACGTTTTGTTTTGAATATTTACAATGTGTATAACGCAATTTCTAATATTATATTGCCAGTTACTAGTCATCATAATTGGCTTTATTAACGAATCCTTGGCTAATGCTGGATTGGTGAAGTTTCCAGAGATACTATTAACTACGAGTATATGTAAGTTCAAATATCGTGATGTACTGTGCACTAAACGAATTTCGATTCAATAATTGTGAAACAGATAAGTAGTTTCCGCTTCCGGCGATAGATGACTCTGTATTTAAAATACATCTGAAATTGATTTTATTGCTCTAATTTGGTAAAAATAAGAGCGGAAACGTGTTTTTCTTTGATAATGACATGCTACAGTTGCCGTAAAATAGAATAAATAAAGGTTAATGTTTTCTTTCTGAAATAGCTTTATTTATAGCATAATTATTGGACCAAGTCATGGAGGAATTCATTGTAAAAGTCGCTGTTTAGGCAACTCCTCGCTGAGGACACACTAGTCGCAGTCGGGGTATGTTGAAGCTGGACTTTGTTATCAATAACCCGCACAAATTGGTGAGTCAACTTGAATTAAGTTTTAACGGCTTTAAACTCAATTTAGGGAGTAGAAATACCGATTTATGAAATATTGAACCAAAATCGCACTATCGACTTATTTAAACGACTTTAGCACACCGCCTAAAAGTGTGTTTAAAATCAAAGAGATCTTGTTGACATAATATATAATTTTACTTTTAAATGGCATTCCATTTGGATTATTATAAGCTGAATAAAAACGATTGCGGAATAAAATGCTATCCCTTAGTTCTACAAGTAACTTAAGTATTTTCATACAGAAATAGCTACTTGTTTGATTGTAAATAACATTAGAGAATAAACGGCAATGACAAGTTCATTTGCTGACCTGTGAAAAGAAGGGACAAAGAGTTTGTCTCTTTATGTTTATTTATGTTACGCTTATATTGAAAAAGACTT
>NW_013531704.1:8536689-8597461 GCF_000836235.2 Papilio xuthus | reverse complement strand
TCAAAATGTTTTCCTGTTTGTTTAAAATTCTCTAAATGAAATTTTGCAATGAATTTTTTTATGATTACTCCGTATTTATTTAAACTGAGCAGAATTGTTCTCACCTGAAAATATAACTTTTTATATAAATATGTGGAATTATTTTCGAAACTTTAGTCAAAACACTATCTTTTAAGCCATACAGTATTTTTTAGAAAAGTTGTGTACATGACTTCTGATGTTACCAATATTATAAATACCAATCTATGGATGGATGGATGGGTGGATGGGTGGATGGGTGGATGGGTGTATGGATGATTTGTTTTTCAGAAGGTATCTATGCAACGGCACAACGGATCTTAATGAAATTTGGAATTTAGCCCGGAATATTTACTACTTTTAATTTTTATTAAACGGATTCACGGACGTCAGCAAGTATATAAAGATACTTAAAAATGTCAAAACTGTCAAACTTATCGTCAGACAGACATGTCCCGCGTCGAAAACATTGATTTTCTTCCTGTTCTGTATCAAATAGTTGAATTGTCCCAACATTACGAGTCCTATTTGTATCATCATTGATCTTCGATGATTTCTGGTGAGAAATGTAATTTTCTCATCGAACATTTCTTCAGGCCAAGCGCCTAGTATCCATAGGAATAAACGATGCACCTTTATGTAGTGTATGGATAATACATTTTGAAATCTGAAAGTTAAACAAGGCAAGAGAAGTTAAAGTGACATTTTTTTAAGCGATAAGAGTTTGAAACACGCTTAACCCTTAATTCGACGAAAATTTTTGTAGCAAAAAAACAGTTTTTTGGGGTTCCGTACCTCATAGGAAAAAAACGGAACCCTTTTAGGATCACTTTGTTGTCCGTCCGTCCGTCTGTTAAGACCCTTTTTCTCGAAAACGCGTGAAGGTATCAAGCTGGAATTTATATCAAATGTTCAGGTCTGCGGTCGCTAGGTGCTGTGAAAAAATAAAATTTTTTCTTCTAAAGTAACGCTATCAAAATATACAACCGTTTATGGCCCAAATTTACGCCAATTTTTTAGTAAAGTCAAACTAACGTAATTTTCTCTAAACTAGTTCAGTAGATTTCTTTAATTAGTTGTTCGTCACACACCATCGAATTAAGGGTTAAACAATAAATTTTAAAATACGTGAGACCTTAGTAATTTATTTTTCATTTGAATTTTGTATATTTTATTTGAATTCTAAAGTCAAAAAGTACTTACGATGATTTAGAGTTATTCATAATTATGAATTAAAAAGTTTGAGTAAAAGGAATAAAACTTTTGTTAATCTAAAAATCTATACCAATGTAGTTAGCAAAGGTATGTTTGTTTGTTGCAAAGTTCCATGTAAACTGAGCATATTGGATAATTTACTCGAAATTAAGTAGATTTCCATTATACATATTGAATGAAATTATTGCTCAATTATAAATTAAATTCAATCGAACTATATCATTATTGTAAATATCAACTCATTTAATATTGACTAGGAAATTTATATAATACAATTACTTGTTGAATACTAGCTGACGCCCGCGAATACGTCTGCACGGAATTAAAAAAAATACCAAGTAGGCTATGTGTTCTTCCAGTCTATGTTCTACATCTATGCTATATTACAGCGAGATCCATGGAGTCGTTCTGAAAGTCTTCTATCAAACATCCATCCATCTAAACATTCGCATTTATAGTATTAGTAAGATTAAAAGATAAAAAATAAAAATAAAAGTACAAAGGATAAATTAGTTAAAAAAATTGTTAATCTAAAGTAAATGTAGGTTTCACCGCCGCAGTACTTTTACTAAAACATATTGTCATACAAATTTCACGGTTGTAGGAAATAAGTATGAAATAAGAACACGTATTTATGTTTTGATACATTTTGATATATTTTTAAGTTAAATCGAATGCACTGCGTCAACTTGAACCTCGTGCGGAATCCGTTTTGAGCTGCATAATTTGATCACGCCCGCCCCCGAGCTGTACCAGAAAATATGTGTTCTTCACGCAACTGTATGGTACAACTTATCGGCGACCGAGACAGTAAACGAGAAAAATGTAGGAGAAGGTAAGATACTTACAGAGGGAGGATATTTCCAATAATCTTATGCGCCCCCTCCACCAGTTCCCCTTGCCATCATTTCCTTATAAGGAAGATAGGCGAATAGTGGAAACAATTCCGCGTTTCGTCTGATAAGTATGCGTCCCGTAGTCTTAATTTAGTCCTGTTTCTCTACCCACCTTTTTTTCTTATAAGGAACAGATGCGAAGTAGAAGTCGAGGAGGAGAGGATCCATGGGAAGGAAAACATTCTCTTTCTGCGCATCCCTTCCTCCGTCGTTAGAAGGTATGGGAAAACGTCGCTTCGCTATTTCAGCGATTTCAGATGGCCGCTCGCTCATTTGCCACGTTATGATGTAAAAAAAAATCGCTCTTAACTTGGACAGTGTCTGAAAAATTTGCTCGGTATAACATTGTCAGAAAGCTCTTCAGGCGCCCGGTCAGCAATTTGAATGCGACGTGATGATAATATTGATCATCGAATCATTGCTGCTTTTGTTGTGTAAATATATCGTAGTTAAACATTCATATGAGTACTGTTCATGTATACGTGTCACTAAAAGTATTTTGGACGTCACCGCATATTGCTATGATTTCATTCAGAATTCATAAGTTTAAAGGTTTTTTTCCATGATGAATAACAGGATACTTAGGTTAAGAAAATAGCGTACACCTCCACTAAATGCGGGGCAACGCTGCGGTTCCTCTGGCTTTGCGGATGTCTATGGGCGTCGGATCCAATAATTTTAGGCGATTCGTTGCTCGTTTCCCCCTTCGATAAAAAACTTACAAAGTTATTTCACGTTTATTGCACATTTTTATAACTTTATGATAACCTTATGCTTTTTGTTATATCCTATGACATCTATATCTTTGTTGCGAAAACGTAAAAATCCAATCCAATTTCGTTTGAATACAGCAAATGTGAAATCCAATATGTTAGTTAACTTTCCAAAGTAGAAACAAAACAGAAACGAGTCAACATTCATTTTACGCTAAATTCACACTGGTCGGTAGCGGGATTGGAAAATAAATGAAAGCTGCTTTATGCTAGTTTCACACGAGGGCAGAACAGAGATAGATAAGAACAGTGCAGTACTACAATGTAGTTTTAACAGTCTGGTATTAAACAATAGCAGTGTCTACTGCTCTGCAACACTATTCTACCTTCGTATGAATAGCGTTAGATGGAAGTACGTCGGAAGAAACTTGAGCGGGGCTTTTTTGATGCGAGCTTTTAATTTTTTGCATCTCTATGACAGGTCATTTTAACTTTAACTTTTTTATGTTTGCTTAAAGTTGCTCAAATGTGAGACACTAAGTTGAAATTTTATTTAAAACCGATCTTTTTTGTATCTTTTGGGCATACATAGAATACGAAAGGAGCATCTAGTGTTTTGTGGTTATTCTATTCTTTTCTTTTCTTTTCTTTTCATTATTGTATCGTTTTTCTTTTAAAAGATATCGTATGATTATCTTCACTTGCAATCTGCAGGTCCTGGGTTCGAATCCCGCCATGTATCATGTGTTTTTCGATTTCCGATTTTCATATGCACATTTATTATGACGTTCTTACGGTAAAGGAAAACATCGTGATGCAACCTACACATATCTGAGAAGAAATCCAATGATATGTGTGAAATCAACCAACCAGTACTGGGCCAGCGTGGTAGTCACCCGTGACTTTGGGTAGGGTCCGAGACCCTCAGTTAGGACGTAAAGTGAGCCGATGATCTCTCCAAATACATAATTACTACCTTTATTATATTGAACATAATTGTATGTATTACATTATATATTAACTTATATGGTATATTTCAACGATCAAAGTCAAAAGCTAAATTGTATGCCGGAAAGCAGTCCGCAGTACGTATACGTCATTCATGCTTTCAAAAAGGAAACAATATACTGGAGCTGGAGCAATATTGATGGTATTCGCAATCGTGTTTGTAATTAGAAACACTTCGTTCTTGTCTATTGGAACAATACAATTGACGAATGCTTTTAGAACGGTCACCAATATAAGTGGATCTCTCCACAATTACACGCTTTTGTTTTGTTAGAATATGTTCGATACGTTCCATAGGCAGTCAGAGGTCATTTTAAACTGGTTTATGTAGTGTAGAACTAATTTCTAAACGCTTTCAATATCAATTCTGTACCTATTGAAATAAGGTTGATTTTTGTATGTTTCCTTTTAATACAAATATGAATTAATTTAATAATGTTTAACAGATTTTAATAGTGAATATTTTAACAATAAATTATGTTCATTTTGAGTTGGAATATTAAAAGTATTTGCTCTACTTATCATTGGTTTTTGAATTCAAAATCTCTGTATAAAACTTATCGTCATCCCTGTCATTATCTTTGGCAGAAGAGAGATAACAATATCTTCTAAACGAAGATTTTGGTCTTAGAAACCCACGGTTAGAGTAAGTTCATTTCAATTTACCGCTTATATTATACTAGTTAACTGTATCTTTGTTTTTACTACTATAAAAGTTTAATCTTACTAATGGATGGATGAATGGATGTTTGTTTGTAGGTATCTCCAGATCGACTAAATGGATCTCAATGAAATTTGGCATAGATGTAGAACATAGTCTGGAAGAACACATAGGCTACTTATTATGTTTTTTTTCTAATTCCACGCGAACGGAGACACAGGCGACAGCTAGTGGCCAAATAAACTACATCCACTTGCTATATGCTAAAAGTAAGTGTATTAAAAATACTTAAATTTTTATTTTTTTAAAAGTTTAAGAATAAACTCAACTTCGTTCAACCGCTTAAACTCGAGCCACAACTTTGTGAAGCGAGCGCGCACTTTGCTGCGTAAATATTTTTCTTCTTTTTTTTTTTATTACATTTTGCTTTTAGGCGAAAATTCAAACATCCACTGTCAATTACGCTTTTAGTATAATGCTGTAATGTTTCTTTCTACTTTATGCAACAGAAGTGCTCACTGGGATCTTATGTATCAATCATTTTATAAAGAATATAGTTGATAGGTTTTTGTTAAATTAAAAAAAATAATTTTTTTTATAAAATTTTCTAGTAATTTTATCAAATGACTGAAATTACATTTTAAATCGATAAAACAAACGGTATAAAGCCAGTTTAAAAACACAAAATCAGGAGCGGACTTACACGTTACACATATAAAATACGGACGAGTTGTTAACCTCCTTCTTTTTGAAGTCGGCTAAAAAAGTATAGTACTCTCTCTCTCTCTCCCTAGCTTGGGTTGGGTTAGGTTAAGAGTACAGATTTCTGATCACAAGGTCGGGGGTTCGAATCCCACTATTCGACTATTATCGTGAACCTATATCCTAGCGCAAGCTTAGCGCTTAGTTGGAATGGTAAAAGAGACATTAGTAAATTTACAAAAAATCTGCTCATATTTCTTTCACATCATAACTTAAATTATTAAACTGAAAGTCAATTTAATAATTTCGTTACATATAAAAGGCCTCGGTAGGAAGAAAATGAAGAACCATAAAAGATCCTTATCAAGGAAATTCTCTTGCTTTATTACAATTTTGCTTAAATTAGGTTGTAACGTGTAGTAATAAAATCCTCTGTTCAAAGCTTAATATAACGTGAGTAGAGTAAGGGGAGGAGTCGACGTAAACCTTGTAACGCAATAAAGAGCTACATATAAACTACGTCACGGACCTTAAGTGCACTTGTTTTATAAAAGAAAATGGTATATTCAGTCTATCTTACTAATATTATAAATGCGAATTTTTAGATGATTGGATGTTTTGAAGGTATCCTCGATAGATGCAGAACATAGCCAGAAAGAACACGTAGACTACTGATTAAGTTTTTTTTTAATTTCACGCGATGGGAGTCGGCGACAGACAGGTAATTGATAATATCATAATGGGCTTAATTTATTTAAATACTTTGAGATTTTTATTTTTTATGAAAAAAAAAATGTGAATTTGAGCTATATCAGAAGTTCGTAAGAGCAAACAAAGTAAATTATCTCTAAACAAAGTAATCACAATCACGTCTAGTAAATTGCATATCAAAATTAATCAGACGCATAGAAATTACTTATAGGTAGGGGTAGGCAAAAGAAGAGTTGGATGAAATGCATGTAAAGTGGCATGATTAAGAAATAAAATGATCGATCTGGAACTCTGCAACCTGATGGGTCAAGTCCACCACAAGGTATGACGGGAAATTAATGATAAAAATTCGCAAGTTAATCTTTGGATACAATATCAGAAGCTAGTCGTATAATAAGTTTGTCATGTGAGTTATAGACTAATTCGTTGTCATTAAGTTGTCAATTGTTTGTTGAGTAACGCTCGCGACGTGACGAGGGGTTGCAATAAACGCGCCGCCAGCGCCACCACGCGGTCGCGACTTCCAAATAGCTCAACGTTAAGTTAACAAATGGCATTGGCCGCGGCTTGCATTGCGCCTCTCTAATTGTGGCCCAAGGTAATTAAATAATTACATTTATATTTAAATAAGGTAAATAAATGATTACTTAGTAGAAGTAAGAAATTAGATTTTTATCGTCATCACCAGCCGACAGTGGTAGACGCCAAAGACAAGAATATTTGTTGCACGAATTGTCCAGCTTGACCCTTGAAATATCACGTGAAGTAGGAGTAATTACGCGTTTCTTTTGATGAGCGTGCGGAGGCCTTATTTTATTCCTCTTTCCCTTCCCGCTATTTCATTACAAGGTAAGGATAGGAAGGGGAAGTGGGTTTGATGCAAGAGGAAATGCATAGACGTATGATTATGGGTAGCTGTCGCTACGCTTTTTCAGTGAATTCATCTGACTGTTTGCTTGTTTGCCACTTTATAATAAAAAAACAATGATCTCCCCGCCGTTCTTCAGATCGATATATCTTCTGTCAGTTCAGTTTCCACTCCCTTAATCGTATAATAATGATAAATATACAGAAAACGCTTCAGCTTATCACTTGGGCCAAGCGTCCACAGCCCGCGGCTTTTCATGTGCATTCAACAATTCAAGTGATTTATCTAGGCTGTAAACTAAGCTAAAACTATACAAAATTACACTCTAAGTACTGTGTATTTTATTTTCTGTCAGTGTTAAATGGCTCAGCTTGTATGGAGGTTTTAAATGAAAATGCTGTTGTTTAATTTCGCTAACATTACTTTGAGAGAAATTATATGCATTGCAAATTAGCTACATTTTAGTTAGGTAAAGTTGTTGAAACACATTCTAAAATTATACCTCTATGTATCCTTTTGTTTTATTTATATAATGATATTTTAGTAGTTTTATATAATTTAATTATATAAAATATTTTTACACAAATTAACATTTGCTTAAGAATTTTAAAAACAGTAAGAATAATAAATCAATACTCATTATATTACTGTTATAAATATCTGTATTTAATATCATATAGTACTTGCGTTTCTATTAACTTTCCAAACCGCTACGACTTATTGTCCTTCAAGAAGCGTATCATCTCAAAGGCCGGCAATGCATCTGCGGTTCCTCTGGTATTGCTGATGTCCATGGGCGTCGAACACCTCGGTGTTCCCGCTGCTCGTTTGCCCTCTTCTGTTACCCAAAAAAAACTAAAAACATTTTTTTTTTAATTTTTGTCCGCCTCTTTGTCGCAAGGCCGGGTTTGTTTCGAATAAACTAAGGAACGGCTGGACTTAGACTGGAAGATATCTGCATTCGGGTATATTTTAGGCCACTTTTTTTAATTCTGCGCTGAAGGAGTCGCGGGCAACTGCTAGTCAGTATTATAACTTAATATTTCATAAGCAAAAGTATATAATAGAACATTA
This sequence comes from Papilio xuthus, assembly GCF_000836235.2. Taxonomy (NCBI): domain Eukaryota; kingdom Metazoa; phylum Arthropoda; class Insecta; order Lepidoptera; family Papilionidae; genus Papilio; species Papilio xuthus. Next base: position 8,589,595 of record NW_013531704.1, on the reverse strand, counting down.
AGGTAGGCATCAAAGACGATGTTATGTCGTAAAGTGAATAATAAAAGAGACATAAAGGATAAATCTCATAGTACTCGAGCCCTTTAAATCTTTACGTACAATCACTTTCGTTCCTTATTTTCATGACGGGGTGAATGACCTTTTATCTTACAATGTTGAATATAAAATAACATTAGCATTTTTATAATTGGATTTCTGAACACTGATGATAAGTTTGCCTTAAATATTTAATCGGATATTAAAATTTGAATAACGTTTGCTTCTTTGTCTGTGTGCATGTTTGTCGAAGTTACATATATGTCTTAAAAATCGTTAGTCCCTCTAAAAAAGTTTAAATTGAAATACATTTTTAAATCAATTTTAGCGAGGTCATGACGTCACACGTGTCAGAGTCAACATTTGACAAGGGAAAGCTTTAAGCACGAAAGCTCTGAGTTCTGGTGTTAGTTCGGTGACGACGTCAACTTTAGATTGTGTATCTTTTGTGAATGTTAACCGACGGCGAATGGAAATTTCCATAAAGTGCTTTAACACTTTAAGCCTTCGTGAATGTTTTTCTTATTGGAAACTACAAACTATGTTCAAAAAACTAACACTAACAGGATTTATCTGACCTGGTGGGCATAAGTGGTACTAAATTACAGTAAACACCAATAAGGATATCTGACTCGGTGGACAAAAGTCAAATGAAATTATGATAGCACACTAGCGCCCCCCAGTCAACGTCAAAAAATGTAATTTACTCGTAAAATTTGATTGTAATTCATTTCTTCGTATGACGTTAAGTTAATTTTGTATATTTATTTTATGCTAATCTTACTTATATTATAAAAGTGAATGTTTGGATGGATGGATAGATGTTTGTTTGAAGATATCTCTAGAACAGCTGCATGGATCTCGCCGCAATTTGGCATAGTCTGGAAGAACACATAAACTAAGTAAGTCTTTTGTTTATTCCATGTGAACGAAATCGCGGGGGATACCTAGTAAATTTATGTTTATCGCTAGTTTAGTTGAATAGTTTATAACTTATCATGTATGTAACCAGTTTAATTAGACCTCTATCGTAACTGAAGGTAATAAACACGCTTTAGGATCTTTTAGATAACATCGTAGAAACTCTAGTGAGTACAAATGTTCTCGCTTAAAAGTTTAATTTGTTCAAAATAAATTCCATTATCGTTTGATTGTTTTACTGATTGAACAGATGTTGAGAATGGAGAAGCATATTTTATGGTTATTTAGTTAAATGAATTAAAATAATATTTGCTCTTTTTAAATCACAATCTAGATGGGATTTAATGTGAGTTACAAATCCGTTGCAGCATAATTATTGAAACAATACAATATTACGCTCTAAAAGCGATGCATTTAACGTTTCAAGAGACATCACCGGATTCATTTTCATTTCCCATCAAGTTACCATCGCTCTACTTACGATAAACGTTGAACATTAGTATAATGACTATCCATTTTAATTCAACTTATATCGTGGAACAATTTTTTTGCTTCCATGTATTATTATTTTTTATATCATAAGATGGCAAACAAGCGAGCTGCCACCTCAAATCGCTGAAATAGCGAAATGAGCGTTGCCCATACACCAGGATGATAGAAACCGAAAGAAAATATCTTCCCTTTGGAGAAAATATCTCCATGCATCCTCTCATCCGAAAAGTCCACTTCTACCTCCCATCCTTTCCTTAGAAGAAAAAGGTTGGGAAGGGTAAGAGGACTAAATAAGACCTCCGTGATGCACTCATCAGTCGAAACGCGGAATTGCTTCCACTTGACGCCTGTCTTCTGTGTGGTCGTGGCCGCGGTCGAAGATGTTAAAGCGGGCTCTACCACTGTTCCATATATTAAAACAGAAGAAGAACTGGTGATCTGGTTAAGATTGCTGGAGTACCTTGAAAGAGGGTTGTACAGGACCTATCATCTAGCCGATCTTTTGAGATGGTATACGCATTGCAGTGAGCGACATGTAGATGAATGATGATGATGAGGAAGATCCAATGTATGTTTTAAAGCAGATATTAAAGTAACTGTAGTCAATTCAGTTAATAAATACTTTAATTTTATCCTGTATCCTTTTTAATTCTACTTTACACCTTGAAGTAAGCTTTAAATATTTACCAACATGTCCGGGGTAACGTAAGTGGGTGCAAGAGGCAAAGCAGCGTGCGAACATTACAGGTGCATCAGAGTTCATAGCACTTTATTTGTTCTGTACATATAGGGCTGGGGGTTGGGAGAGGATAAAACTTGTAACACTGAGGACAACCGACCGCTCCCATGTACGTAGTGTTAGTTGTGTTTTAGTTTGCTTATTTTGAAAATACATAGGAAGTACTACGAAATGATTACTTCTTCATATTTTTTTTAAATTAATAATGAATGGAAATAGAGAGTGGCTTTACAAGATGGACAGATGCATGGATTGGACAGGATGAGTCCGTGTTATCTGGACTAAATGTATTTACCAATAAACATCGCATTCTATAACGTTGTATGATATGGTAGAGAAGTATTTGAGATAAATATTTACATTTGAAAATAAAAATGACATGAAATAGAATGCAACATATCTTGGTATTTAATGATTTGTTTCTTCCTTGTCTTTATAATTTTTTGTTGTATTCAATTTTTAGTCATTGTCTTTACAATGTAGGAAATAAAAGTAGGTTAATAGATCAAGCATGAATTTAACATTCAAGAATAAACAATAAAAAACCTACGTAAGTTGATCCGCATACACTATGCTCTATCTCATCACAACAATCCGTTGTTTATTCAATCAAATGATGCATATTTTGTCAACAAAACACCAACGTACTCTTTGTCTTAAGTAAAGTATTGATGAATGCACAGTCAGTGATTGCTAGCAATTTGCGATGGACGCAAAGATGTTATCCGTTTTTTTAATTGTTTTCATAGTGCCGACGGTTATTGTTGTGAGTACCGGATTCAATTCTTCATAAGTGCTTAGAAGCTGGCTGGGCAACGGGCAGGCAGCCAGTAAATTAAGCCAAAACATTAAGGTTAAACCCTGGTACGCTGGGTAGGATAAGCCCAGGGAGAAGATGGCTAGGAAATAGAGTTTAGACTCCACGCGTCTGAGGGTTTTCCGGTGTTGAGGATGTTCTAGGGCGACGGATAATTAGGCCACCATTTCCACCTTTCTATTCTAATACTATATTGTAGAACTTAAAGGAAATGATTGATTGTTGCAGGAGGCATGGCGAGGAGACGGCAGGAGGTCTTCAGGAGACACAACCAAGGCTGTACATATTCATGCCAAACGACATATGGCACAAAACGAAAACGAAGTTAAACGAAGGACAACCACTCAGAGATCTAGAGAGTTAAGGAAGAAAGTATGAATTTATGATTATACTTGTATGTCACATAATATAATATTTTTGATCTTATCCGAAGATCCTACTTATCTCTGAGATTTATTAATATAGTAAATTGTTAAAATTACAAAATATTATAATTTATAATTTTCTAATTGCATGTTTTTGTTTCTTTAGCCATCTGGTCACCTAAAGCCGCTAGAAGAAGATGACATTGAGAACGATGAGGTTGTGTCAGTCGCTATCGGACCACCTGCTATACGACCGAAATATGAAAAACCAACGTGGAAGCAAACCCCACGTTCAGTAGGAAACAGTACAAGCAACTCGTCAGCAACAAGACTAGTCAAAGAAGTCCTTGTACAACTTGGACGGGAATTTTTAACTCATCAGGTTAATGAAGATTTTGTATTCGGACAATACGTAGGTAATGCAATGAGGAATTTAAGAAGTGATCTCCGTTTACGAATGCAACATGAAGTTTTAGATCTTGTAGTGAAATATCAGAAAATGAATCGTGGTGAAACCTTGGCTGATCATTTGAATGATGAAAGATCAGGAATTAAGGAAAGCAAGTTGGAAAAAAAGTCATCTTGTGCTAATGATACTGATGATATATGGCCAGATTTCCCCAACTTTGCAAAGATTGTTGGTTAATTTGACCAGAAATATCTATTAGAGTAATGAAGCTAATCAAATTGCTAATTTTGCTGTTTAACATATCGTCTGTTGAAGATACTCCTCAAGACGTCTCGTGTGGTGTGTAAAAATAATTAGTAACCAACTGACTACAAACTTGTAAGTTATACATACATTAAATTTTATTTATTTTATTAAACAAGTCTTTTAGTTATCACGAAAACTCCTACTGAGCAACAGAAAAGTGTTTAGGTTGGACCTATTGCAGCCGCACCGGTTATCATAAATGAACATACAAAACCTCAAAATCAAATGAACTGACTCCAGCAATATCGACAAACACGAACAATAGGGCAATGAAATGTCCGGTATACGTCACTCATGAAAGCTTGCTCAACACATTTACGACTCAATGACAGAAGGTAGTAAGTAAAGTAGTTGAAACATAGCAAAATAGATCCTAGTGTTATAGCAATAACGATTGTACTGTTTGCATATGCAATTTTGTAGTTTACAGAAACGTCCAATTATACGTGATCTCTAGCTGAAGTGAGTTCACGTCAAGGATAAGGTTAGAAACAAAAAGCGAATAGGCCAAGTTTGAATGGCGGCGTGAGAAATATTGTACGTCAGCGAGATCGCAATGCTGGATGAGGACAAAGTGCATATAGTTAGAGCGACGCGCACAATATGCCATCAATATTCCTTCCACTCTTCAGCCACGCTATTCCGATATTGTGACGACTAGAACAATACAATCTCTTGTACAATGCACGACTGAACATAACTATATAATTACGGAAGTTTGCACTTAATAGACTAGATGTCGGTGCAAAAACTTTAACACAAAGTGTTAAGATTAGTTGCGATTTTGTACGTCAATTATAGCAATATTGGAGCCGTCCCCCAACCCGGTAATAATAACGAAGTAACGGCCCGAGCCGAGGTTCCTGAGGGAGCCCTCGAGCTTAGTTACTCTTAAACGAGGTTTAGGCTATGTGCCATCTGCGCTGGACCACCTCAAGCCCGGTGAAGCTGTAAATGCCTCCTCAAGGTAAACAGTGGCTCGACCTCATTGCTCCCAAGTATTATAATTAATGATTCCCTTAAAAATAAATATGAATGGATGCATGTTTGTTTGAAGGTTTCTCCAGAACGGTTTGACGGATTTTATCAAATTTCGCACAAATAGGCTACTCATTATTTTTTTTCATAACCGGGCGGACGGAGTTGCGGACGACAGCTAGTGCGATATAAAGAATACACCGAGGTAAACGTCTCGGTTACGTCAGTCAACAATTCACAATTTGCGCCCACTCCTCGATTTTAATGATAAGTTCTTATCTGCTATTGGCCGATGTAAAAGTGGCAAACAATACAGATTATCAAATGGTGTAGATTATATATTGTAGAACACGAGTATTGTGATTCAGACAAGACTAGTAAATTAGATTGAAATTTAAGTGTGCATATCACAGATCGTACCTTATAATTAATTAAAAACCAAAGAGCAAACAAAATACTTCTAAAATGAACATTAAGCGAAGTAGTTTGTAATATTTTGATATTATTCAATTTTTTTTTAATTTTAAAATTAGCACTTTTTATTGACAACAATATAGAGTATTTATACGTAAATAACATGTAACGTTATTTGACCTTGGCATTTACAAAACAATGAATTATGGCATCTATTTACAGTTATATGTTTTGTTATAAATGCTACAAAACTATCATTAATAAATGTTAATTTGTTGGGAATATATTCTTAATTTCTCATGAGCATTCAACTAATATCCATCTTTACTTTAGCGTAAATATATGCGTTTATTGTGGTATATTAAAAGAGGTGATTGTACTGTTCTAATCTTATTACACTGTGTCATATGACGTCACTGGTCGTTTCAGTTGATCTCATTACAGTTTGACAATGAACGCTCGAGTCAAAGGCACAGTTAACATTCTAACTACGTAGTTAACTGACGATTTGTTTGTTTATTTATGTGTATTTACATTAAAATGAAAATTTTATCATTGTATGTTCTTATATGCATGTTTGTTAAGATAAATTGTTGGGGAAGAGGAGATTTAGAGAAATATGGACCATTCCAAATTGCTTTACGTTCAAAGTTGATAAAATGTAAGTAATTTTTTTAATTATTGATTTCGTATTGTTTTTTTTTTAATTTTCATTTGTTTATTTTTAATCCCACATAAAAGTACGATGTAACCTTTTCAACATAGTCAGGAATTTTTCTTTACAACCAATTGTTGTAGAGATAAAATAAATCTGGGATAACCTTATAGTAATTTAATGTCAGTGTGTATAGGTCTTGGGTTCAGTTCCCAACTGAGGTTTAATATTTAATCAATAATTAACATCTTTAATATAACAATTAATAACTAGTAAGTACTTTGGAATAATATTTTAGATAAAAAACAATTTTTTTTTCCAGGTATTCACGATAGAACACTTGATTTAGACGTCAGTGAGATCGACGTCTATTTTTACGATTTTCCAAGAAACGAAGTCGAAACTTATAATATAGACGACGCAGGTAAAGGTATTTTATCTTACAAAGAACTAGATAAAACGAAAAGATTCATTATCTTTGTCGGTGGTTACAAATCAAATATAAACAAGAGGACGGAGGAACGTGTTAGAGATACGTTTAGAAACTTTCCAAACAGCTATCTAATTATACTCGATCATTCTCCATACACGAATGATAAACAAGGTTACATCAAAAGTTACGAGAGATCAGTTAAATACGTTCACTACATAGGAAAGGCTTTAGCACAAATGCTTATTACTTTAAATGAAGCAGGCATATCACCTAATAATATACATTGCGTCGGACATAGTTTAGGAGGCCAAATCTTAGGACATACAGGACAAATATTCTTTGAAAATACACGCATGAAAATCTCAAGAATAACAGCATTAGATCCAGCAGGTCCATGCTTTTCAAATAGCTTTATAGAAAATCAAATCAGATCTGGAGTTGCTGATTACGTTGAAGTTTATCATTGTAATGCAGGTGCTTTGGGAACCACGAGTGTGTTAGCCGATGTAGATTTCTTTGTTAATAAGAAAGGTCAATCTCAACCGAATTGCAAGACTCCTTTAATACCAGGAATTTTTGACTCACCGAAAGCTGCTAAATGTAATCATAGAGCTTGTATAGATTTATGGACGGCAACTGTCAGTCATCCTGAATGGTTTTTGGCGAGGAAATGTGATTCATATAAGAAGTATAAAGGCGGTAGTTGTTCTGCCAATGATGTGACTATCGCTGGGTTCTGGAACCCTGGTAATGCTACTGGTGTGTATTATTTCTCTACAGAAGGTTACGATATTCAATAGGGATTTATGTAACTCTAATTGATTTTATGTCGTCTTAGTCAATCACTAGTCCATTCCTAGTTTAAGATTTTGTGATAAAATTAATAATACAATTAAATGATGAATAATAAATTAAGTACAATTTAAATTTTCTTTTTTTACTAACAATATTTTTAACAAATGGAATAGCAGCGCAAATGAGTCATCGTGCAATAGTTGTAATGTGATTCGGGGACTTTTTTAAACGTATATTGTAATATACGTGTATTTTAAACGTAACATACTCATAATAAATATTACCGTAGGTTTCTGAGACCAAATATATCTGTATAAAACATATCGTCATCCCTGTTATCTTTGACAAAACAGAAATAACTATACCTTTTGCGGGGATTTTGGTCTCATAAACCCACGGTAATATTTATTATGAGTATGGATAAGTACCACGCTTTATGAGATGTTAGGGAATAAAATAATGACATCTCTATAATAGAGTCTGGTAAATATATTTGACTGAAAATTGCATTTTACGTGCTTATTAGCATTCTCCCAAGTGTTTATTCCTGCTTGGAATGTTGACAAATTTTCCTACGACAACATTGAAAATAGAAACTGCACTTTGAATTGTGTGTTGAACATTTTCACTACGTTCAGCCAAAATAACACGGTGTTTATCGTCCCGTTTAAATGTTACATTTAATTCTACTGACCAAGGGGTTTACGCTAGTTGGCCAATATAGCAACAAATGTTTGCCATATCTTTTTCATGTTGGTACAAGCAATTAGCACGTTGCCAGATTAATTAATTACATTCAAAGAATATTTAACCACAAAATAAAATTATTATATTATTTATTTCATTAATTAATTGTAATTAAGCAATTAATAAGAAAAATAAGAAAGTTAATTATTCTGTTTATAATATAAAACATTTTAATATTAAATGATAATTAGATAACTCATTTATTAGTATTTTTAGATATTTTTAATTACAATCATAAGGCGCTAATGACGTGCTTTCGTTAAAAAGTCTAGTGTCAGAATGGATAGCGAGAGGACACAAATGTCAACATATTAGTAAACTTACTGTTGAGTCAATACACTGTCTCATTTTCGGATTTTCTTCCTAACAGTATTTATATTACGATTTAATATTGAGAATGTCTATTCATCGCTTATATCTTTATTTCTATGCCACGTCTAACGCGAGGAAACAGACAGTATCATTTTCAACTACAAATCGCAGCGATCAAGTTCCAGACTTGAAATATAACATGACTCCACACAGACCGTTGCTACTGGAGCGATCTTTATTAGATTTATATGTGATGCAACATTCTATTTGTCTATTTTCAGATATCTAACCGTAGATTGCCATTCACAGAAATATTTATATCAAAAACTTTGTCATATTCTTTTTGACAAATATAGAAACAGTTTACGATACTAGTCTGTTAGTAGATTCGAACCCATGTATTTATAATTACTAAATAATTAGATTGTTGGTGCTACTTTTAAGGTACGAGTGCATTGGCCCGCGCCGAACGCACCGGACGGCTCGCAATGGTTTTAGTTTGCTTTGTATGATTTTACATAGCGCTGCGTCTATCTCGCGCCGTCCACATCGAAAGACAAAACAAATTTGTTTAATCCTTGCGGTGCGTCCGGGCCAATGGACGCGTACCTTTAGAATTATTTGCCGCCGCGTAAGTTATGTCATAATAATATCACAAAATCTTACTACAATTAAATAGAAAAAAAATCAAATTCTTTTACTTTGAATCCGACAAGAGAGTTGACATAATAACTACGTTTTATTTTTTTTCTTTTCACTCATTTGAAAGCAATTACTGTTGGCACGGCCGTCTGAATATCCGGCACGTCTAATTAGGAGCCGTTCGCAAAGTTTTTAATTGGATTCTTGGTCTCCGGCTTTATTAAGCAGGAAGTATAGTGAGAAGTACATACAAATGTAATTTAAACGAAGCCATTTAAATTTATGAAAATTTCTTTCGTCTCCTATTGAATATTACATTTTGTAGTCTTTTTTATTCATCATTTAATTATTGGAAAAGTACTTGAAAAGATCTTTTCAAATGATAAGTACTTATTATATTTATTTAACGAGATAAAAACTGTAAAGCTTACGAATTCAACTACTAAAATTAGCACGTGATAATGATTGGAATAAAGAGTTACCTAGTATGGAAAAGGAGGTAGTTACAGTAAGGATAAGGAGGAGGAGGTTGATTGAAATAGTTGACAACAGCGAAGCAATTATAACGTGGTAGAGGGAACCTTCAAAAGTAGATTACTTAGCTAGCGTGTACCATCTTTCGACCACATCATCACTTAACATCAGGTGAGATCGTGGTCAAGGGCTGGCATATCTTATTAATCTTACTAATAACATAAATGGGAATGTTTCGTTGGATGTATGGATGGATAGATGGTTGGTTGTACGTATTTTCAGAACGGCATCATGGATCTTGCTGAAATTTGGCATAGATAAAGAACACAGTCTGGAAGAACACATATGCTACTAATTAAGATTTTCTTGAATTCCCCGCGGACGAAGTCGCGGGCGACAGCTAGTTTAATATAAGAAAGCAGTAACTTAAATAATAGAAAATTAGTGTAAGCTCTTCTGCTTTTACTTGTTGAATTAAATGTCTGGAAAGTCAATTTGTATTAACAAAAATATATGTTCGTTTTTTTCCCTGTTTCTTCAACAGATAAAGAAACTTGTTATTTGCATCATCATCATCATCATCATCAGCTCACTGTATGTCCCCACCGAGGGACTCGGAGCCTACCCTAATTTAAGGGTGATTAGGCCATAGTCAACCACGCTGGCCAAGTGCGGGTTGGTTGACTTCACACATATCTTTGAATTTCTTCTCAGATATGTGCAGGTTGCATCACGATGCTTTCCTTCACCGTAAGAACGTCCGATATACATTTGTATAATAAATCGGAAATTGAAAAACACATTGGTACATGGCGGGATTCGAACCCAGGACCTGCAGATTGCAAGTCAAGTGCTTGACCACTGAGCCACCGATGCTCCTGTATTATTTAGCTTTTGAATAAATAAATGTGATTAAATTAAATTAGGTTACTTACAAAAGTAATTTAAATTTCTAAACCACTAAATACACAAGGTCCCATTTTCGATTGGACAATGAAATGCATTTAATTTGTCAGTCCCGACAGCTTGTTCTGCAAAGTCACGCACTATTAGTGGTAATAGCAAATAATAACAACAATCATATTAAGCAAAATTAAACCGTATTTAAAGCCAAATAAGAATTATGTGGAATGTAAATGTAAAATTGTTATTTTAACAAACGTCCAATTTAATGTGACCGATGCAAATTTTCTAGAATAATAGTGAATCGTCAGTGTTAGTTGTTGTTGAGGGGTCTCTATTGTTTGGTTGGAAATAAAACATGGCGTCAGGAGGCACGCCAGGATTGATGGAAACAAAGCGCATCTATTTATAGGCAGTGCAATATGTCGCTAACAGTTTTTGATGATTATTCTTGTTGAAATGTTAGTTTTGTATGGTTGATGTTAATCAAAAATGTTTGTTATTTATTGTTTGAGCAGTAAATGAATTTTTATCAATTTACTAGCTGTCGCCCGCGACTCAGTCTGCGTGGATATATAAAAAACCTTAACAAGTGTAGCCCACCCATCCATCCACATCACATCATCTAAACATTCGCATTTATAATATTAGTAAGTTAAATAAAAAGCAGCTTTTCAAGGCATAAATGAGAAAAAAAAAGAATAAATATCCCATGTCCGTCTCCTGGCTGTAAGCTACCTCCTCACCAATTTTCAGGCATATCGGTAAAGCCGTTCTTGAGTTATAAATAGTGTAACTAACACGACTTTCTTTTATATATATAGATATACGTTCAACATTCTAAAACCAAAAAGACACTGGCCAAATCCGCTGAGCGAGAGCCCTAAACAAGAAACAGAACAGAAAACCAAAAAGACAGATATACAACGTATTAGTTCCATAAGAATAACAAAGAAACTTTGTCTTAAGTAGGTATAGGAGAAAAACGTATTAAAATAAAATCTTTATTTTTTATTACATTTTTTTCTTTAAAATGACTCTTTTGATTGAAATAAATGTTAAAAATATAAGTTGAACGTCTGTCCAATTAATACAAGGGTCGGTTGCTACATTTTAATAGAAAACAGCCCTTTGTCAAATTGTGATTTAGTCTTTAGTGCGCCGAGTCATAATTGGAGTGCGCGGTTAAAAACATCGCGTAGTATAACTCTGTATACAGTCGAACCAGGATTAGGGAGAGTCCAAGGGCCGGTAATATTTTTCTCGCTTATGGAGGTTAATCACTAAAATAAGTTTCTCGCTTATGAAGGTCGCCTATCGGGAATGGACGATGACTTGCTTATAGAGCTTATAGCTTTTTACTTATCTTACTAATATTATAAACGCGAATGTTTGGATGGATGGATGTTTGAAGGTATCTCCGGAACGGCTTAACGATCTTGATGAAATTTAACATAGTCTGGAAGAAGACATACGCTACTTACTTTTTTAATTTCCACGCGGACAGAATCGCGGGCGACAACTAGTATTGATAAAAGCCCGGTTGCTTGTAATAATGAAATAGTTAATTTAAAAGTCCACAAAGGCTCAACTTCATTGAAGCGCTCCAACTACCACTCTTAATAATTTGTCTTACATTTTAATTATCTATTTTAGATGCTTGGTTTCTTTGTAAATTATCTCATAATGAATTTTATGAGTATGTTCAAAGGTTAAAAAGGTTATTAAAGCTTCAATTAGAACACATATTTTTAATATCCAGATGAAAAAAGTATGTTTTTATTAGAGGGAATAATAGCAATTACATTTAATTTAAACATTTAAATAGTTTAATTAAAAACACTTCTTACTAGTATTATAAATGGGTATGGATGTATGTTTGTCAGAAAGTATCTTCAGAACGGATCAACGGATCTCAATGATTTTTTTCTTTTTTTTTTTATAAGAGAAGGGGGCAAACGAGCGGCGGGAACACCGAGGTGATCAACGACACCCATGGACATCTGCAACACCAGAGGAACTGTAGATGCGTTGCCGGCCTTTAAGGAAATGGTATGCTCGCTTCTTGAAGGTCCCTAAGTCGTATTGGTTAGGAAATACCGCCGAGGACAGACCGTTCCACAACGCGACTGTGTGAGGCAAGAAGTTGCGCGAGAATCGCACCGTTGTGGAACGCCAGCCATCCAGGTGGTGTGGTTGGAACCTAGCGGTCTGTCGTGTCGTCCGATTACGGAACTCCATAATTTACCATGGATGTAGAACATAATGTGGAAGAATACATTAATTAAGATTTTTAATACCACGCGGACGGAGTAGCCGAAGAAACCAAATATAAAACGAATTATTGTAGAGAAAAAAGTATTTTAGAATACGTATATCGTACTCCATGGGACTATGTTTAAATCACTATATATTACTAAAGTAAATATACTAAATATAGTAGAATATAGTACTGCAGTGTAGATAATTAGGTCATTATGTTACGCTAACAAATTCAACACAAATGCAAACCATTGTATGCATAATAAATCCTAGAACTAAAACTGATATAACAAGCTCTAACTTTGAAGTAACGTAGACTATAATTGCATATGAGTTTGTAATTTTCGAGACACATGTAAAAATATTGCTATCTCTTTCACTCTCTTTCAATAAAGTTAGTAGGGTATGAGATGTCCTATCACTTCAAAGAAATCCAAACTTGTCTCGTTATAGCACTCCTGCTGCAGAAATCCTGCGTACTGAGTTTTGTTCTAATAGTTGTAAATGTAAATGTAAAAAAAGCAAAGATTTTCGCATTTGTTAAAATCTATACTAAAATTATGGAGCGGAAGAGTTTGTTTGTTTAAACGCGCTAATCTCAGGAATTACTGGTCCGATTTGAATAATTCTTTTTTTGTTCGATAGTCCTTTTATAGAGGAAGGCTGTAGGCTATATAACATTACGCTGCCACCAATAGTTTTTTTTAATACATAATAAAGTATAAAACATTTTTGTTAGTCATAATTTAACACAGTTAATCTGTATAGGGAATGTAAAGTTCTTACAGTAAGACAATTATACATACAGACTCTTATCCTGCATCAACACTCATTAATGACATACAATAAAGATTTAGTCTCCACGCAGCGCTCCTTACACAGCATATGTGAAGTTTCAAGAGTACGAACCATGTTTTCTGGAAAATTTCCATACTTCCTGGGCCCATGCCTATATAACAAAATACACAAAGAAAACAAAATACTCAATCTTAACTCCTTAAAATGTAAAAACTTATTATTCCATATACTTGTTAATCTAAACTATGCAGATACTGAAAAACTCATTGATTTTATTATATAGAATCCTTTAAATCCGTGCATTTTTCTCTCAGAAACACATACACCCACGAACATATACATCCACTCGTACATACATAAACACGCTCAAATGCATGCAATATTAAGCTATTTTAATTATAATTTTTTCTCTTTTTTTTGTAATTCTTAAGTAAGGCAAGCAATCTCACAATGTAACTAACATATTACTTAAACTATAGCACTAAGACGAAAGAGACCTGGCTCCTATAATACGGGTCTAGAACCTAGTTTAGGAATCAGGCGTACTATTACTATGTAATTTTATCATAATTTTTGTTGCCTAAATAAACGATTTTTATTATTATTTATTATTAATTTAAAATTGAAAGTTGCTTAACTATAGAATAGTTAGAAACTATATTGAAGATTGACAAATTATAAATAGTTTTTGTAGACATGATATACCGTACTATTCTGGTATTATAGCCATTAACAGTGGGTTTCTGAGACCTCTATTTGTTTCTGTTTTGTCAATGACAGGGTTGAAGATATGTTTTATACAGAGATGGTCTCAGAAAGCAATGGTTAATATGATATTTTATGACAACAGAAGCATGTAGCTATAATAAGTGCTCATAATATGATGCAATAAAGCCCGTGCTTCAGTTTAATAAACGTACCTTGTAACGCGAGGTAAGCTACAGCTAAATAAGGTAAGCCGTTGATTAAACAACGATATAAAGGTCACCGCACACTAAATCAATAATTATTTAATAAGTTTGATTAATAAATGTAAACAATTTTACACTGACTACACAGGCTAAGTGATAAGCCAGTTAGAGATAAGCATATTTTACTTGCACATAATAAGTTTAAAGTCACAAAAAGATGTACGTTCTGGAGATACCTTCAAACAAACTAACATCCATCCATCTATCTAAACATTAGGATATACAACATTAGTTTTAGACATTATTAATTAGAATCCTTTGGCGCGAATTCATTAGAAAGTCAAGTGTCAGAATAATTAGTGAGGGAACATAAACGTCGACATTTTAATAAGGCTAGTGATGTGCCAGTACACCGGCACAGTGTCAGATTTACTTCCTAAAATTAGTAAGATATAAAATTATATTTTTTTTTCCATTATATTGAAATAACACAGACTATATTATATAATATTTTTTTAATTAAAAATAATGTAATAATATGTAATAACTAGCTGTAGCCCGCGACTCCGCCCGCGCGGGATTAAAAATAAATGTTGGCCGATTCTCAGACCTACTTAATATGCTCACAAAATTTCATGAGAATCGGTCAAGCCGTTTCAGAGGAGTATGTGAACGAAAATTGTGACACGAGAATTTTATATATAAGATATTGTAAATAATTTAGTGTGGGGTGTTCCTAAAATTCAGTGTAATCCCGCAGTATTACGTACACTTTCACACCCATTATATATGCGCCCATACACTTGATCAGTTTAAAGTAAACCACGTTAGATTGTGAATTTTATTAATATTATAAATGCGAATGTTTAGTTGGATGGATGTATGTTTGTTTAAAAATATCTGTAGAACGGTAGAACGGTTCTCGATGAAATTAACATACATATAGAATATAGTCTGGAAGAACACATAGGCTACTAATTATGTTTTTTTTTAATTCCGCGCGGTCGGAGTCGCGGACGTCAGCTAGTAGTTTAATTGTCTAAAGGTCTTACTCTTCAAAAGGTAGATCATTTTTTATTCAAGTTCTTAAAGTTGAAAGATACTAATAACTTTTTTAATAACTGGCTGTCGCCCGCGACTCCATCCGCGTGGAATAAAAATAAATATATTCCCGGCAATTATTCGAATTTCTCACCCTTAAACCTTTCCTAGACCTCTACGAACATTTCAAGTCCAAGATAAGATAAATCCGTTCAGCCGTTTTTGAGTTTTTTTTATAACACAAGGGGGTAAGCGAGCAGCGGGAACTTCGACGCCCATGGACATCAGCAATACCAGAGGAACCGCAGATGCGTTGCCGGGCTTAGAGATGGTGATACGCTCGCTTCTCGAAGGACCCTAAGTCGTAGCGGTTTGGAAATACTGCCGAGGACAGACCATTTATTTCTCGAGTGTTAACGAGACTAACGAACAGCAATTGATTTTAATATATAATAGAATAGATGGATAGTTGTCAATGTATATTTATATATGTATCAATATATTTATCTTACTATCACATTACTTTAGTTTGTTTTATACGTACCTTAAATATTTACATGGTTATCAAGGGTCCATTCGACCTCGTCCTTCCTTAATCCCTTATAATGACAAGATCGCAAGATTCTGACCCAGTCCCGACCCATATCACGATATACATATATAAATATTATGTTTGTATGACTTAATTGTGAAAACATATTATATGCAAAGTTTATACATAAACTCTCACACTAGTATATAACATAAAGAACTTTTCTATTGTAATTAATTAAGATATAAAAATTATTTAAAATAACCAATTTAAATCTAATAATGTTATGGTGGTGAAAATTATGGACAAAACTAAATATAATTAAGTACTTATATGAATAAGTTTATAAAAAATCTGACGTCGGAAACGTACTATTAAATTGTACTTATGTATAATTGAATCACATTAATCGTTGGTTTCTGAGACGAAATTCCCCACACCAAAAAAATCGTTATCTCCGTTTTGTCAAAGAGAATGAAAAGATGGTATGTTTTATACAAGGATATTAGTCTCAGAAACTAACAATAAGTAGAATTATATTTGAGTTATGCGAGATAATATATATTTGTACGATTGCTTGAAATAAAGGTAGACATATCCAATTAGTATAGCTTTCCATGTCATTTATCTCGAGTCTAAGTGAATAAAATACGATGTTCGTAATAGTTTCTGTAAACAGAAACTATTAAACTATAGACCAGATAAATTAGTAAAGATTTATCTGTTACCAAGTACATTCCTTTCTTTGTTATACAACAACCATCACTTAAGTAAATTTAGATTCTATAACAAGATTCGTCCGTCCGTCCATTCATCCGTTCATCTAAACGATCGCATTTATAATATTAGTAAGACAAACTTATGCTAGCGATTTTAGCCTCTCGAAATAAAAAAAAAACGTAATTAACGGTATATGTGTTCTGTCTGTTCTTCCAAACTGTGTTTTATATCTATGCCAAATTTCAAAGAGATTTAGACAGTCGTTCTGAAGATACCTTATAAGAAATATCCATTCAAACATTCGCATTTATAATATTAGTAAGTTAACATTCGAATTATTCTACGGTCAAAGCGACCGCTATAATTATACATAATCAAAGGAGTATATTATGATTAAAACAGTATGGTTGTTGTACATTGAATATTTATAATGCATTAAGCAATCTACAAACACAACAAGACGTGTAATGTAATGCAAATTGTATATGTTACGTTTATGTATACATAATTGAACCATAAATTCGGTGCGACGTTTAATTGAGTTACAGCTTTCATGTATATTGTATTAGATTGTTTAATGTTATTACTTAATACTTATGTATTTATTTATTTAAGTAAGTTAATACATGACGAAACTCTTAAAATAATTAAAAGTACTATGTATAAAAATAATATACGTCTTAGATATAACCAAGAATTGTTTATATTTAAAACATCTTTTCCTATTTATAAAATAACTAACCCGTCGCCCGTGACTTCGTCCGCATGGATGTAAATAAAAACTTAATCAGTAAATAAATTGTTCGAACAGACTGTGTTTTATATATATGCCAAATTTCATCGAGATCTGTTTAGGCATTCTGGAGATACCTTCTAACAAACATCCATCCATTTATCTAAACATAACCCTTTATAATGTAAGTAAGAAGTAAGATAAAATAATTTTTACCTCTATGTTATCTTAAATATAATAAAGTGTAGAGATAAAGATGAAAAAATGTCTTTTTTCCATCACTAAACTTAATTTTACTCTGACAGCAGCAAGGTCAATCAATCCTTTCTAAATATAACTCAGACTGGATAATACTTTGTTAAGTTTAAACGTAAAAGAAAAAGAATATTAAAAAATTAAATCTAAAATAAACCTTAACTAAATCTTTCGCGATAAAGGGTTTTACTTGCCACATTTTATGTGTGTGCTAAAATCCTTTGAAATATTTATCCCCTATGTATATACTTTGCCCTAAAACTGGAGCTTTCATAAAACAGTTCGTATAAAGCTCAACAAAAGACCACTAAGCTCCAAACAGACGCATCAGCAGTAAAGTACACAAAGGCATAAAATGATATAAAAGGCGAAACGATTCAGTGCTAGTCAAAAGAGGAGCTGTGGTAATATTGACCGCTTCAAACTTACATAGTAACAAATAATCCTCTATTTAGTTTGTGCCCTCACTAACAGCGTTTATTTATTTGGTTTCATATTCCCGAATGAAAGGAAACTTATATAAAAACGGCTAAACACTCACGTATATTCGTCCGGTGCCACAACCGGACGTATTTATGTGAGTGTTTAGCCGTTTTTATATAAGTTTATTATAATGCCTCACGAAAGTTTGAATTATTGAAACGAAACTTATAATATTTTTTGCCAAAACCACCTAAGATGGTTGCGTTTTCCTGTGCTTTTTATCGGTTTGATAGTTTTTGAAAAGTCATTTTATTGTGTTTTCCCCACATTGTCATGGAAGTACAGCCTTGGTATGGGAGAGAAATTCACACGGAAAGCGGTGTACCAATTTAGTATCTCTGCTTATTTTACAAGGTTATAGGCGTTAGTAGAACTTATAAGATGCTGTCATATACGAAAACTTTGACGAACCGATTATTTACAATTGGCAGAATTCGTGAGCTTGTAATTATTTTAACTGTAACTTAAAACAATAACAAAATTAGGAAGTTTAGCATATTATTCCTAAATAGAAATTTTGATATAAAATAATAAGCTGTAGTTTATACTTACTCCGCTGGCGCATCGACCCAAAGTGGGTCTTGGCCTCCGACACAAGAGATCGCCAAAGTCGCCTATCTTGCGCCTTCCCCAGCCAGTCCATCTCTTGTAGCTCCCACAGATCTAGCTCTACGGCGTCTCGCCAGCGGTACCTGGGCCGACCGATGGGTCGGCGGCCAGTCGGGGCCCCGAGATATGATTTTTATAAGCTGTAGTTTATAAAAATGTTTTAATTATATTTTCATTTTCCGCTTACAGTGTGACCACACCTTTAGGCAACTTCGGGTAGAGTAAATGAAAAACGCTATTGAAAGGTTCTTTCCTCGACTTAGAGACAATATAACCCTGAGGCAGTTCCGATAAAAACCACAAGTTGCTTTACAATAATAATGAAATTTTGTTTGAAACGAAAGAAAATTTGAAAGTAATCATTTAGTAAATTGCCGTTGGGAGTGCCTTAGTATAAATATAGTGTGGAAAATGAGTCTCTGAGTGCGGTGCAAAAAGGAAATGTACATTCAAAGAAATATATTTCCTGCCCATTCGGTGTAATATCATGTTACAATGTAACTAGGTTGAAAACTTATAACGATATACTTACGTCCAAAATAGCTAATATGATGAGAGTTTGCTGAACTATATCCCACTTTAAGTGGAAAGCGTACATAGTTTCTTGACTTGTCATGGATTTTAGAGACCAAAATCACTCTTTAAAACATATCGTCATCTGTATTTCGTGAAAGATGATATAAAGAGAGTTATAAGGAACCAATGGTGTGTTAAATAATTTGAAAGAAATATTAAATTATTGACTAACTTACGTAGCAATTTGAAGCATTGAATAGTTCACTTCATTTAATCCGTTTGAAATACATTTGTATCTTATAGAGTCGTGCAACAGACGTCTAATGTAGTATGTGTTTAATGTCGTGGAATAACGCTTAGGTATGCATAAAGCTAACGTTATGTGTGTTTGTGCACAAGATGTTTCAAATCAGGGGATAGAGATATTGTGATAATAGTATGGTGCTTTGGTTGCTTTTTATCTTAATTACTAATATTATAAATGTAAATGTTTGGTTTTGGCATAGATGTATTATAGATGGCAGTCTGGAAGAATGCATTTGCTACTAATTAAGATTTTTTTTTAATTCTTTAGTTTATTTTAGATATTAAAATACAAAATTATTTCGACAAAAATGATGTCTATTGTAGTTATAAATATTATTACGTCGCGATAATTTGACTGAAATTGTAAAGTTAAAATATTAATAGAGTAAAGGTAATGTTTTTGTAAGTTACCTATGTATTTTTAAACAGAATTAGTGAGAAAAATTTGTCGTGAATGACGTGCTTTCGTTACAAAGTCCAGTGTCAGAATGAATAGTGAGTGGACATAAACGTCGACATTTTAGTAAAGCTAGTGTTGCGTCAATACATTAGCACATTTTCGGATGTTCTGCCTAACAGTTGAGTGTTTATTTTAGCTTTTTATAAGATTAGTAAAGCGTTATATTTATTTATGTAGTAAACTAGAAATTACTTCAGAAATCTACTTTGATGTCTTTCCATAACAATGTCACCTAAGTATATTATTATGTATTGATGTCTTAACACTTACCTTTGGTTTCTGAGATTAAAATCTTTGTATGAAATATATTATCATCCCTGTCTGTTGTCTCTAACAAAACAATGATAAATATAAGTTTTATATGATCTCAGAAATCCACAGGTCACTATGTAATTTGCTAACTTCCACAAAAAAATAAACATTGAAAGCGCGCGATTGTACTTCGACGTAGCAATGGGTAGTTCTGTTTTGAATTGCGTTTTGAATGAATATTATTTTTTTTCATTTATCCGCATGACTCACTTTCACTGGCTGGTATTATTTGGTGCGATCAAAACGAGGGCCAGTCGCGACATTTTAATGATGCCAGTCCTCTCTGAAAGCCCTCGACGGTCTGTCGTTGCGTGGATTTATAATTGGACTCTGCGGTTGGCATTGTTACCAACTTCGTTCAATTTTTGATGTATTTCACAAGTTTCCCTCTGTTTTTAATTTTACTTTTTAAAATTAACAATTGTCAGTAGCGCAGTGGTTGAGAAGTGGACTTGTGATACAATTTCGTGTTCGATTCCCGCTATTTACCGATGTGTTTTTTGAATTTCATATGTACATCCGACGTACATCATCAGCTCACTACACACAGTAAGTTAGTTAAGTTAGGGGTGACTAGGACATAGTCATCCACGCTCGCCCAGTGAGAACGTCGGATAAACGTACATATGTAGATTGAAAATCGAAAATCACATTGGTACATGGCGGAATTCGAACCCAGGACCTGCAGCTTACAACTTAAGTGCCTAAACCCCTGAGCGAAGGACGACTCCTCATACAACGTACTTACGGCGAAAGAAAGCATCGTTATGCAACCTGCTTTTATCTGCAAAGATATTTAAAGATATGAGTGATGGTTATGATCTTATTATAGTTCCCCGCGGAGGAAATCGCAGGCGAAAGCTAGTTCTATAATAAAGCCTTGTTAAAATATACCATTCTGTAAACCCAGTTTCAAACTGTGTAAAGTTATGCATCATCTTTTATTTATATCTTATGATTACGAAGAAACCTTCTTCCAGATTAAGAAGAGTTTTTTCATAAAACTTGATACGAAACTTTCACCTTAACTACCGTGAAAGTGATAAACTCCGCAAGAATATTATAGTGGATAAAATATACACAAAAATTATGTTCTATCTGCAGACTTTCGTAACTTTTAGGTAAGAAAAACTTAAATAATAACAAGTAACTCATTTATATTTTGTGAATATTTTAAAATCTTACTTATATTGTAATTTGGTTTATATCTACAAGATGATTTTACTAATTTTATATCATGTTAATTTATTTTCAGTACTAATGCTTACAAACTTCAGTGGTACTTGAAACATGCGAGTGCGCTGTAAATTCAAAATAAGCAGCTTTCAGTCTTGTACTGAATAGTACTTGGCCGCGTCGTTTAGCAATGTATCAGAAAATTTTACGCCATTAAATTGAAAAAAAATTATGAACTTATTGCATTAAGTTAATAAGCATACTGCACGGCTTATTCAATAATGTGTACACGAAAGTCTTAATTTTAACTAAATATTACACTTATTTTTTCTTTGAATAATTGAATATTTGAATATTTTTATCCTTATATTCTAAAACTAGCTGACGTCTACGACTCCGGCTGCGTGGAATTAAAAAACCATAATTAGTAATCAGTAGCCTATGTGTTCTTTCAGACTACGTTCTACATTTGCGCCAAATTTCATAATTCGGTAGAGTCGTACTGGGGATACCTATTAGCAAACATTCATCTAAACATTCCCATTTATAATATTAGTAAGATAAGATAATTAGTATATAAATAATTAGTTAATGTTAGATTTAAAAAATATATTTTATTTATAATTAGCACAACGAAGTGTAAACCAATTCGACAAAAAGGCAGTTTCAATATTTTACTTCCTGTTATAAATTCGTGGAACGGTGGCGATGTGCCTCGCAATAAATTGAAAAGTCACGAAATAGAAATAAGTATTGTTTCAATTCCCGATAAATTTCGTTATTCCTGACTTAAGGAATAAGAAAAGAGGATTCCGGAGTTTTCCTTTTTCGATTACCTTCCTTTGTGCTTGAATATTTGTTATGTGTTTGCTTAAAATTACATTACTTCAAATGTTTTGAATTTGAATTTAAGATTATTACGAACATAAACTCAATGTGAAATAAAAAAGGGCCTTGATAGACAGACGGACGGACGACAGTGATCCTATAAGGGTTCGGTTTTTTTCCTATGAGGTACGGAACCCTAAAAAAAATCATATAACTAAGTAACTGAACGACTAATTACATTGCTCTTCTGTTTTTTTTAAAGATACATTAAGAATTTATTACAATCAAAAAACATAATAAATATATACGAAAAGTTTTGTAGAGTTATTCTCATCTTTGCAGCTAGATGAACAAAGTTGTCGCACCAAGTAACTTGAGTTCGTAAGTTTAATGCGAAATGTAAGAAGTTGTACAAGCAATCCTAATTCATATCTTGAAATAATATCTAGGTACTTTTCTTAGTTTTTATATTTAATGATTAGCTGTCGCACGCGACTCCGTCTGCGCGAAATTAGGAAAAAAATTAACAAGTCTATGTGTTTTTACAGACTATTTTTTACATCCGTGCATTTCATCAAGATCCATTAAACCGTTCCGGTGATACTTACTAACAAACGTCTATACGATGTATCACAAAGTTTAAGATATTTGCTCCCTTATAGGACTTACTTTATTCAAAACAAAAAAAAATTAGCATAGAAAAAATGCATAAAAACATTGCAGTTGAATCCGCAATTACGTACGTATGAAGAGTAGGGCCGTGCTGTCAAGAGTTCTTCCACACAAAACACTGGCATCATTAAAACGTTGCGACAAACCCTACTCGTGGAAATTGCAACCACATTCCGTTCTACGGCCTTAGTGAATTCACGCGAAATGTCGTATTGTGCTCAACACGGCCTCCTTGTTAAAACATACTTTTAATTTTATATTTAAAAAAAATTGTAACCGACATGTAAATGACAATATACAATTATGAATAGAACATTAAATAAGAATGCACTTTATTCAGACCTTTCTTGACTTTTTATGTACAGTATAAGCTCACTAATCTGGCACTTCGATCGGCACATCCAATAGTCCGACACCCTCCGACTACGCGTCCTTCGCCCCACTATACCTGTACGCTTCGGTCGCTGCATTGTCGACTAGCAGTCCAACTAAAACTTACTTTCTAAAGTGAGAATAGTTTATAGTTAAAAAGGTCAAATAAACGCACACACAAGACACTAGATTTGTTTAACAAATTTTGAATGAATGAATGAATATTTGAATGAATGAATGAATGAATGAATATTTATTTATTTATTTTACATAACTTATGACTACTTCAGTATTATCCAGTAATCCGAACAATCCAATAATCCGGCACACTCCTTTTTATGAAAATAGGCGTATGAGACTGGTCATTAAGTGGAAAAGAAGTTTAAATGTGAGTTTGAAAACTCAACAGTTAATTACATCTTTGAATAACCCTTTCGTTTGGTTAATGAGGTAGGTTTAGTTTGGAGTTAATTAAACTATAAAAGAGGTAACTTAATTAAATTTCAATTTAAATCAGAATACCTCTTAAGTCTCCAGAGTAATATTATAATAACAATTTATATTTGGATGATTAAAAATTCGTGAAACAGCAATTTATTCCAAGTCCCTTGCGATAACAGCGCTTTCAACTATAAATAACTGGTGATTTAAACAAATTACGGAAAGCAGCGGCTCAATAGCTCAACTTCATTCGAAATGTACCGACGTTTTCAACTTAGAGTGCAATTTTGTGGCTTAATTTAGTGCTGTCGTTGAAGGAAATAAATGAAGTAGAAAACGGTAAATCACTTGGAAAAGAACATTTGTTTGAAAACAGAAATTGTTTTTATTATTTTTTGACTTTGGTTTCGACAGAGATTTAAAAATGAATAGTTGAAATATAATTTCAAATACTTTAATAAATTATTTATAGACTACATTTATAGGAGTAACCGATGATTTCTGAGACCAAAATCTCGGTATAAAATATATCGTCATCCCTCTCATTATTTTTTGACAGAAATAACAACATGTTTTAAACGGGGATTTTGATCTTGGAAACCTATGATAAGTCACGACTTAATCATAGTATCACACTAACGGTTGTTTAATGTTTGCTTAGAATCGATTTCTCTTACTAAATCTACACTAAGGCGCTCTTTTATTACTATTTAAACAGGGAGTTCGATAAAGAAACTGCTACAAATTAAAGTTTAAAAGACACAGCGTAGTATTTCAGAAGAATCAAAATATATTTTGAACATCTTTTCGCTTATATTAAAAATTAATGCGCTTTTAAAACAACTAAGATTTACATTAATTTTATATTCCACGTTAATCTTTAAGTGTTAAAAGATTTTATTATAATAAGCTAATAAATTAGAGCCAGGCTTAGTATACAAATAAAATAAATTTATAAAGCACTTAATTTTTCAATTAACAAAGCAAATATTTATCCAGGCACTGATCCGTCTAATATACATAAACCCAATTTATTTTATACGCACTTTGACGTTTATAATTATAAAACGAGAAATAAATCTGTTTATAATTTATGAAATAAAGTTAATAATTAAAACATCTTTATATCAAATTTTAATGAAGAATTCTTAATCAAAAAAATGATAAGTTTTTTTTAAATATCAGCAGATTTTTTTGTAAATTTACTAATATTTCTTTTACCATACAACTAAGCTCTAGGCTTGTGCTAGGATATGGTTTGCGACAATAGTCTAATGTCGGGATTCGAACCCTAGACCTCGTGATCGGAAATCCGTACCCTTAACCATTAGGCTATAGACGCTTAATTAATTTTATATCTTAAAACTTGGTCATAAAGTTGATAAAACGTCCAGTATTTTGAAAAAATGATGAAATTCAATTAGTTATTTGTACCAACCAAATTTACTTAGTATTCCACAAATTGTTCTGTCTTTGAGGTTTCTATGACCGTGACAAAAGGCTATTTATTTAACACAGTAAACATTTGCCGAGAGAATAACAAAATGTACAGTTGAATAAAACGTAGTATTCCACTGTTTCACACTTAAAGAAATACATATTGCTATCTCTGTTTTATCAAAGATAATGAGAGAGATGAAAATATTTATTAATATAAGTTTAACAGCAGTGTAATTCTACTATTAACCGAAGTTTCCAGCCTCCGTTATAAATTCAGGGCACAATCTCTTTTCACAATAAATTGTCGAGTCACCATATTGAAATAAGTATTGTTCGAATTAGGAATAAATTTCATTTGTCACTGGCTAAAGAAAATTAAAATACCTTATTTCTCGAGCAGAGAATTTTGATGGAAAAGTTTTGACATTTATTTTTTTCGATCCTTCGTGTACTTTTACGTAACTAGCTGTCGACTGGGTCTCCGTCTGCAAGGTAATAAAAAAATAGTAGCCTATGTATTCTTCCAGGCCATACTCTACATCTACGCAAAAAACATAGGAACTGATAAAATATAAATTGTTGAATGAAACCGGAAAAGTAATAGATAAATTTAGATCATGAGACCAAGACCAAGTAAATAAAAACTTGATTTAAAAAAAAATTCTGAGGTGAATATTAATTTTGAAAAGAAATTTTGAGATACAAGAAAAAAATTATAAAACATTCCTTTTCCAATTAAGAAAGTAAATATTTACACGGATCCCAACCAAGTTAATTTGCATTAAAGTATAATAATTTGCTGCAAACAATGTAAAAATCACTTTTAAAGGCTTTGAAATTATCTGCAAACGAGCTGTAGCCCGCGACTCCGACCACGCGGGATTAAAAAAAAAAACTTACCAACCTGTGTACAACACTATGTTCTACATCTGTCAAGTTCCTGCTAGATCAGTTTAGCTGTTCTAGAGATACCTTCAAACAAATATCCATCCATCCATCCATCCATCCATCTATACATTCGCATTTATAATATTAGTAAGAAGTAATATTAGTCACAAAATTTAACGATTACACTATTGTATTAATCCACTGTATCAGTGTATTATTTTAATAAAATTGTTTAAAAATGTAGGTCCCGAGAAACATTTCGTTTCAAATCGTCTTTACAGGAAAAACCTATGTTTTCACTATTTATTTTTACTCCAGAAAAAATAATGTATTTTTAAGTAAAATGTGAAATTTATACAGAATTTCGTATAAACTCTGTTGGGAAGTTTGTGAACTGGGCGAATATTATTTTTACATTTCACTCCGTTCCCCTGCACAAACAAATAAGGCATATAATATCGTTTCATATTTTGGTAAAATATATCGCAATTGTATATCTATAATACAGGTAAAGAATTACGTATTTATCTGAACATAATTATACTACTATCAAGATTTTAAAAAGTTTGTCACATTCTAAAACATATGTACATTGGGTACATTATAAAACCTTAAGCCTTTGATTTTTAGCTTCGTGGCGTTGAATCGTTAATCATCTTATTTTATTGATTTTGTTTTTAGATATACATCAATATTAAATAAGATAAATTCTATTAATAAAATATGAACTATGCATTAAAGATATCTCGATTATTTGATCTCATAGTCGACAGTACAAAGAGAGTCGAGAAAGAATTTTCAACCCCACTATGGCCTTTATTAAATTCTTGCGAAGAATTTTTTCAAGCTTCGCCAATTGATGGCATTTATTACGATTTTTTTTTAAAAGGGCAAACTAGCCTCGGGTACATCCAAGTAATCATCGACGCCCGAAAACATCTGCAACACCTGAGGGACTGCAGATGCGTTGCCGGACTTTTACATAGAGACACTATCTTTGTTATCTCCAAGATATTGAGAGTCATGAAAATATTTTTATACAAAGTCTGATAAAATTCAGAAGACCACAATTAAATCTTTTTTTGGTATCAGAGGGAAATCTCCCCCAGATACTCTGTCTTCAGGAAGAAGAATATGGGGTTATGTGTGATTTTATCCTCGCTGACCACACTCAAGAACTACCAAATATTTGTAGCGTGTGTCATTTATTTGTTAGGTCAGACCTTTTCTTGTTTAAAAATAAACATTAACCGGTAAATTGCTGTTAGTTGTCTGTGTAATGAAATAGGGAGCCGTACGTGATCGGGCGAAATATCCTGTGCCCACTAATTGTCTCTTTGTTCCCTTTGATTGCTTTTTAGCGTCCCTGTGAGAGAAGTAATGGAGATACGTGCAGTTCCACAACTATAAATTGTTTCGTTACATTGTACAGCAGTTAAATGTACCCTACATTGTTTTTGTTAGGTGATTTATTGAGAACTAGCTGTTGCCTGTAACTCCGACCGTGACTTAAAAAAAACTTAATATTCTTCAAGATTGTCAAATTTAATAGAGATCCGTATAGCCGTTCTGAAGATACGTAATAACAAACCATCTATCTAAACTTTCACATTTATTATATTCGTAAAATTACTCGTCATCATCAGCTCACTATACATCCCCACCGAGGGGCTCGGAGCCTACCCTAAGTTAAGGGTGAGACGTAAAATTACTACTTTCTCACAATTATCATTGTTGGTCTACTTGAAACAAGAATTAACGCGTTAACGATAGCTTTTTTGAAAAATCGCTTGAAATGTTTTTTTTTTAAATTCAAAATCACAGACTAGATTAAGTAGAAAAGAAATTAAATAAGATCAAAGACATCTTTGTGATCTTATCGACTAAATAACAAATGTTGTTGACTTTGCTTTGGCTTAGAATTTGATATTTTTAATCCAATTGATAAAATCTGCAAGTGATATTCGGAACAAAGTGAAATATAAGAAACAGCTGTGAAATTCATGTTTATTCAACCAACAACGCCGGCTTCGGTAGACCGGAATTGAAACTCTCCACTTGTTGTTGCTGATTGAAATCGAAAAATATTTAAAAATCAAAACTGTTAGTCTGTTGTCTATTGAAAGAAAGGAGACTTTGTTACCTACTTTATTCAATTGTTTTTATTTTAATTAACACACTATAAGAATTAATGTATAAATGTCACTAAATAGATCTCCAAAAGGTTATAAAATCCTTTGTCTGGATGTGTTATTGATTCAAATATTACAAAAAACGAGGTTATGCTTATTGACTTACGATTTTAGACAGATACAAAGACAACTTACTATCAAACTCACAGTAGTTAAATTGGTCATTAAACCATCTCTTAGTATAGATGCCCTTACCTAAATCTACCTTAACCTTTATTGTGGCAAGATTTCTTTTTTGAATAATAGCAAAAAATACGCAACAGCAAAAATAAGTTTAATAATAAAACTAAGTTAAGAAGCTATAGAAGCTCTCGCTACACAGTTGGATTAAGGGCCCGATACAAAAGTCTATTATCCTAGAAACCGCGCGTATCGTGAGAAGGTTCCTGTCTCTGCAGCCCTGACCACTGGTTGTTTGAGTCATGGGATTCCGCAGCCGGTGGTGTTCTATTTTTAATCTAATATGTTTTGTATATTTTTTTTGGATATGAAATGTACTATATTAAAAATATGATAAATAAGTGTATATGTAAGATTAAACTAAGTTAAAAATTATTTTATAGTAATCGTATATTTTTATAAATTTGTATGTTATACTATATGTATGGTATACCATACAAAATGAACATAAGGGTTAATGAATAGATGACTTAACGGACGAAGTTTTAAATTCCTCTCTATCAAGTATTCCTTTAAAGTGGAAGTTTAGTATGAGTCTTCCTTTTTTATATTTGATTTACCGTCAAAGTAAAAAGTAAACAGCATCCGTCCGCCGCGGCCGGTATTTATGAATAAACCAGCCGGCCAGTGATTGCGGTTGAATTATTCAATATGCCGACGTTTTTGCGCGAACCCGAAAACATATATCTGCATAGTATTATACTTCTTGTTGAATGAAAAATTACCTTTGTATTGTTACGGGATTAAGAAAATTATATCTAAATGTTTGCTTACATAATATATTACTTTTTTAAATAGGAGAAGGGGCAAACGAATGATGGATCGCCTAAAATTATTTGATCCTACGCATAAGGACATCCATAGGAAGCGTAGATGCGTTGCTGTCGTTTAAGGGTACACTCTTTTCAAATTTACTTTTTTATTTATTAATAGCAGCCCTTCTGTTCTTCCAGGCTATGTTTTACATCTATCAGCAAGATCTATGCAGCATTTCTGTAGATATTTTCTAACCAAAATCCAATGATTTGATGAAAAAAATAAAATATAAAAAACAATTTTTAATCATCATGATATTTCGACCCGTCTGTTCGCGCATAAGAATTTCAAATAATATATAACTTAATATATTTATTAACACTTTCAGTGCTACAGAGGCCCTAAATACTTTAGTACGCAGCAATCGTAGTGGCAGTAAGAGTGTTAACTAATCTCGCCGTTGTTCTAAAATTCGTATAGTTAAATAACTATTCGGCAGTCTAGTTTACACAATGATAACTTAACTTATACATACAACTAACTTTAACTGTACTAAGAGTTTTTGATTACTCTACCTATTCAAGTAGAACTATTTAACTTTACAACTTGATGCTTCTAAGTGTTACTTAGGTGTTGTAGTTATCTTCATAGTAATAGTTAACTTTGTAAATGATGTTGTGAACAGGCAAGTAACGGGAAATGTTCTATTCAAGTTTTTAATTTAGTTTGTCTCCAACTTTACTCGGTTTTTATACCTTTACTAGCTGTCGCCCGCGACTACATCTGCGCGGAATTAAAAATAAATTTAATTTGATAATTAGAAGCCTAGCCTGCGTTCTTCCAGACTATATGTATGTATTTCAAATTTCATCAATACCGTTCAGCCGTTCTGGATCTCGAACATCCATACATCCAGTCATCCATCCATCTAAACTTTCGCATTTATATGAGTAAGATTTGTTATTTAAAATATTGATGAAGAAGATAATTATTTTATGCGTCAATAAATATAACTGTTAGAGATATTGTTAAAAACTTTTAATATCGTCTAATTAAAAAAAAAGGTAATTTTCTCATTGATTACAAAGTATTTAGGCCTTTTATTGTTGCTTCGTAAAGTAGCCGTAATAATGAAGCTAAAACTCGTAACAAATTGCTGATTCTAATTATTTCGGTCTATAAACGGCTACCGCTAATGATAGCCATTTGTGTAACCCCTCAGGATATAAAACATTTTGTGGGATTTCTGATGTAAGGTAAATCATTGGAAAGTCTAAATATATTGGAACATACAAAATATTTCAAATTATTCCAATGGTGTTACAATATTATAACGAAATCATTATGAAATTATTATTGTGTTCGTAATTTTTTTTTAAATTTTTCATGACTTTATCTACTACAAATAAACGAAGTAGTCATCGGTAGTAAAGACGTGATATTAAAAGAGAAGTTATTTTATTTTTTCAAATAATTTTAATGAATTATAATTAAAATAAAATTATTTAATTTTAATGAATTATCATTAAAATAAAATTATTTAATTTTAATGAATTATCATTAAAATAAAATTATTCCTACATTTCACGAAAATGATTTCATTAAGAGGAAATAAATCTCTTAATCTTTTAACATGTAGACGGAGTAAAAACATATGTCAAGACGCGGCGTGCGGCAGAATTTTAATGAAGCATGTCCTGAGGGAAAATGTTAATCCTGCTTCTTGACAATATAACGCTTAAAATACAACATTTTCAAGCATACTGCAGAAACAACGAAATATAATGAACAATTTAATCATTTTAGATGTTTATAATTTGTATTTTTCACCTTAAAAAAATTATTAAGTACATAGTCTGCAAGAACACACTTGCTACTCATAGTATTTCTTTATAATTCCGAGCAGATGGAGTCGAGAGTTACAGCTAGTAAAGTTCATAAAGAGATCTTTACATAAAAAGAATCTGAATCACCATATTTTTTACATCACACTGAGTATGATGAGTTCTTTTACAAAATATAGACTTCCAATTTCTCATTAAAATGTTCTGTTTTAATGAAAACGAAATGCTTTTCATATAACTGAAGTTTTTCACTTGCAATATAAAGTCAAAGCCAAGTCATTACTGACTTATAAAAAGACCATACGTATTTCAGAGGAAAATATGAAAACATAACGCGAACACACGTTTTCGCAGCTCGGAAAAACTCGCATCTATTGAATAATTCAGTTGCAATCACTGGCCACCTCGTTTATTCATACATACACAAACTGAGTGGCATCAGTACTGTTTGCAAACGAAATAATTCTTATGAAAATATGTTGTCTTTTGTTTCATTATAAAATCAACGTAACCTGCATAAATTAGGACTAGGACATCATATTTTGACAGGAAATTGTTTATGACTCCTCAAGTACGAGATACAATAAGGGAAAATACAGTTTGATTTTATGTATTTGTATTCACATATTGTCTAGATAGCTAAACTGTGTTAAATATTTATTACAAAAACACTTCAATAGTGAGTCTTAAAATGTGTTAATTCTTTTTATTCTCAGAGACAGAAATACGATGAAAACTTTTTTAACCCTCTGCTTTCATAACGAACTAGCGGTCGCCCGTGACTCCGTCTGCGAGGAATAAAAAAACATAATAAGTAGCCTATGTGTTCTTCCAGACTATGTTCTACATTTGTGCCAAGTTTCATCAAGATCCGTTAAGCCGTTCCCGAGATAACTTATAACAAGCATCCATCCATTATACATCTAAACATTCGCGTTTATAATATTAGTAAGATTAATTAAATATTATATAATATAAATGGAATATAATAGCTGACATGACAAAGTTTATACGTAAATTGATAATCAGCAAACATTGTCAGTAATCAAGTTACGTCGATTCGAATGTTAATGATGCATCTTGCAGTGGAGATAATACACTATATGGCCGGGATAGGAGACTATAATTAGATTCTACGTGTTCACATTAAGATATAGAATTAATATATTATAGTTCAAGAGAAACATGAAACTAATATTAGTAAATTAATTACTAGTACTTACGTGGTTAATGTGTGTAGCCGCAGTCATGAAATGGTTTACTAAGGGAGTCCGGTGGTGTCACTGACCTTTATATTACACTGGACAGGTTATGAGAGATTATATTTTGTGACTATTTGATTTACGTCATTTCAGACATATATATCGCGACATCAAATTTAAATTTAAAACCATAACAATGAAATTTAATATAAGATAAAATACTAAACTGCAATAAAACACTTAAAATTCAATAAATTAACTAAAATAATATTTAAGGTGAGGTTAAATAACCATTAAATAGTTCTAAGTGCGGTAATAAGTCTAAAATAATTTATAAAAATTGTTTAAGATTATGTTTTATTGTAGGTTAACTTGAATAAGGCGACAAATGAAGTATATTCAGGTTTTTTAATGATATAGGTATTCATACGTTTGATAGTGACTAATGAAGCTGCATTCTGTATTCCGCTGAATACATACAAGCTACTATGAATAAAGATCCTAATGAAAGAAACCAACAAGGTAGACTTATCGTTCCCGAGACTTAAATTCCCATTTAAAACATGTTTTTATCTCTATTTTGTCAAAGATAATAACATTTTTTGTGACTGAATTACCGCCGAAGAGGCATTTACAGCTTTACCGGGCTGATAATGACATGGATGATATATTTATACAGAGATTTTGTTTCCAGAAATCAACTGTGAATCGAGAAGAACATTCTTGTACTTGCTTCGGCAGTACATATACCAAAACAGAAACGCCCCCGTGAGGGAGCTGCCTCGGCTGCTGACGCTGACGGGATCGCGGACGAAAGCGAAAGCGTGCCCGTGATCCCGTCCCGACGCGTTGCAGGAACAGAGAGGTTTATTGGGTATGTATCTCCTCCGTTATGGAGGAGAATCCCATATAACTACCGCGTCCCCCCCGGGGCGCGGAGTATGCATAAAACATTCCTCTCTGAAAAAAAGGAGAACTTTCTTAATTTATAAGTTTGTATTATAAGCAGATGGTACACTTTTTTATATCATAAAGTAGTAAAAAACAAAGGGCCATCGGAATTCATCGAAATAACGAATCGACCACTAGCCCCTTAAAGTCAATTTACTGAATAGGATCAAGCTGATATACTGAAATTTCAATGGAGGACTTCGTAATTATAAAAGATAATTTTTAGGTTAAATTGTAGGTTTAGCATAATCTTCTTTTAAAATGCATAACACATGAAATTGCAAAGCTCTGTCCAATCCAATTTCAGACATGATGTTCCTATATTGAAATTCACCTCTCGATCCAAGATTTCATACAACTTCAAATACATTTAACAACGGAATACAATTGAAAGTTAGCACTTAACGGTTCTTAGTAAAACAACCGAGGCAAATGGTCTGTGAAATTGAAAATCGTAAACACTGATTGCTTTAAGAAATACAAGGAGTTGATATCCCGAAACTAGGGTTGCCAACTACAATAAAAATTGCAAAGTTTTTTTTACAATAATTAAAGTATAAAATCTAATGGCCTATGGCCTAATCACTCTTAACTTAGGGTAGGTTCCGAGCCCCTCGGTGGGGACGTATAGTGAGCTGATGATGATGAAGAAAGTATAAAGTGGTGAAAAAAATACATGAGTTTTCTCGTCTGTCAGTCTTTAATTTCTATAAGTTTTCTAATTCAAAAATTAACAAAAACAATGTTTTTTTATAGGGAAAGGTGACAAACTTGCTCTTTTGCGGCCATCTGAATTCGACGAAATGGCGAAGTGACCGCTCCCCATAGACATTCGCGATTCTAGTTTCGTTGGTCCTTTAATTAAGGAGTCGCGCAGAAAAATAATATTTCTCCTTTCTATGTATGCATCCGTCATTAAATCCTCTTCCTTTTCCCTTTTTTCTTTTTTCTTTATAATAAACGGGTTGGAAGAGAAAAGGGACTAAAAGTAGGTTTCTGAAACCAGTTCGAAGGTTGGCAGTTACTCTTTAAACAATATTTGATTATACAGTGTAAGTTTATAAGCAATCTTACTTCATAACAAAGAGATGATAAGTTTGTCATAAACTTTAATATGACTTTGCCAAGTTGATAGCTACATAATATTGTAGGTTACATGCAGCAGTGATATCGACTAGGGAACTATTTTAATATCACAAGTTTGAAAACTTTCAAAGAATTTATAATATAGTGCTTTAATATTGTAAAATATTAAGCCAATGATTTTATTGCGTATTTCGATATATTATCTTGAATAAATTTTACAAAAGCATCTGAGAGCCTACTGTCAAGATGTTTACATACATTTGCTGGTGTACTTTACGCTCGGTAGGTCGCTGCATAATGTTATATATAACATTCTCGTGTCACAATTTTCGTTCCCATACTCCTCCGAAACGGTTTAACCGATTCTCATGAAATTTTGTGAGCATATTGAGTAGGTCTGAGAATCGGCCAACATCTATTTTTAATCCCGCGCGGACGGAGTCGCGGGCGACAGCTAGTTTTAAATATTATTGATGACGTTTTAAAAATTAAATGTTCATAAAATTTGCGATACAATTTCATTGATTTAAATCAACAAATTGCAATTGTAAAATGATTTAGTTAAGTAAAAGAGTATGTTTAAAGAATTCACAAAGATAAGTTTAGATTTTTAATCGTATTCTTATTTGGTTAGAAACGGCTGTCACTGTCGCTGTACATTCCATAGTTCCAGTTCGTTAGTTCTGATAATGAAGTCGAGTCACACGTGGTCCCTTCGCCATATTGTAATCGGTTCCACAGTAATTTAATTTCATTGTTAATAGCTAATTACAATATATTGAAGCAATGAAACAAATAATTTATGTTATTTATGTAGAATTATATATACTTTTAGCATGTTTCATTCAATTTTTTTTTCCAACTAGCTGTAGTAGCCCGCGACTCCGTCTACGCAGAATAAACAAACTTAATTAGTAGCCTATGTGTTCTACCAGATTATGTTCTACATTTATGCTAAATTTCAGCGAAAACCAAACATTCGCATAATATTAGTAAGATAAGATTATAAAAGAACAATATAAGGGAGAATCAAATAAATATTTCTGCCGCCAAGGACAATTTTATTTTTAAATCGTAATTCATAGTTTCTATATGTAAATTAGGTTTCCTTTAACGTACATACTTTTACCAAAACGATAACTGTTTTAAACATGTACAGTCAGCGTCATATAGATCTTTAGACTTTTGTTGTACCGATATAATTGATTACTTTTGGTGTATATATTTGCATATCTTGTCTGTGTCGATCTATATGACGCTGACTGTACAACGAAAGTATAAGAATGTCATGATTACATTAATGTAATAACCCAAAGAAATGTTTAATCCTGATAGTAGATGTCCTTGAAGGCGCAAATCGCATGAATTGAACGGAACGCTACTTCTATCTCAGATTACGTATCCAATAAGGCCCGCAGGGTTCCCTTTTTTTTGTAATACGAATTTATCTTACGAAATGGGATCAATTTGGAAAATAGTCCAAAGTTTTTCATATATCTTATTAGCAATACGAACTTGATAAGAATTTTAGAGGAGTTTATTAATAATATGAGGATACTTCGTTCCTTCAGCTTATACACATCGAAAAAGATCTTAGTTACGATTTCTTTTTCGCATTTAGCATTAACAGGAAGTCGCAATAAAACGAGCAACAAGATTTTTTTTTATATCATAATGTGGCAAACGAGCGAGCGGCCACCAGAAATCGTTGATATAGCGAAGTGACCGTCGCCCATTGACATACGCAATTGCATATATGTTGCCTACCTTTAATCGATGGATCGCAGAAAGAAAATATATTCCCTTTCCATGCATCCTCTCATCCGGAAAGTCCACTTCCACTTCCTATCCTTTCCTTATAAGAAAAAAGGTGGGAAGGGAAAGAGGACTAAATTAGGCCTCCGAGACGCACACTCATCAGACGAAATGCGGAATTGCTTCCACTTCACGTCTTCTATGTGGTCGTGGTATTTCACCGGGTGAACCGGGCAATTCGTGCGAAGATGTTAACGCGGACTCTACCACTGTTACCGGGCTCTACCACTGTTAAATGACACTGATGCCGCGAAGTCTAGCTTAAAATTGACTTATGTAATGTATACATACTTCCAAACATTCATCTGTATTGTGCATAGTAAATATACTAAAAACGAAATGGTAACCTTGGTGCGTTCACGTAATGAAATCCACAGACGTAAACAAAGCAAGATTGTGAAATCAATTTGTGAATTTCAGTTCGTTAGTTCAAATAATGAAGTTGGGTACGACACCGTACTCGGGTAGCGTTTTTGAGCCTCGATTCCCAATTATTTTAATTATTCGCATCGTTCTTTTAATGTCGAGGGCTATGTTGACACAGAAACCAGGTTTGTTTTGAATTTAACCATAAATAAAAAAATGTTTTTCTTATAATTACAGATTTATAAGGATTTTTATAATAAGGAGAATTTTTGCTTTATGAATTCTATTTAAAACAGATATAAAACATGATTTTCATTTTGTTCGTCTCAATTACTTTCGTACGAAGCGGTTCGAGTTATTAAAATAAAGTAAAATTGCTCGTCAAGTTTTTTTTTATGACAGAAGGGGGCAAACAAGCAGCGGGAACACCGAGGTGTTCAACGACGCCCATGGACATCAGCAATACCAGAGGAACCGCAGATGCGTTGCCGGCCTTTGAGATGGTGATACGCTTCTTGAAGGACCCTAAGTCGTATCGGTTTGGAAATACCGCCGAGGACAGACCATTCCACAACAGGCGGGCGAGGCAGGAAGTTTCGCGCAAACCGCACCGCAGTGAATGAGAGGGATGGTTAATACATGTTAATTCTAACGGTTTGGTGTCCTATTTCAATAACATTTTTTTTGTTATTACCAGTTACAATTTCTTTTATATTTAAGTTAATTTACACGACACAAGTATCCATCTTTTTTGTGACTGAGTAGTCACTGTTTGCTTTTAGAGACATTTACAGCTTCACCGGTCTTGAGTTTGCTGTGCACTGATGGCGCTTAGCCTGAACCTCGTTTAAGAGTAACAAGGGCTCCGTTAGTAGCCTCGGATTGGACTGTTACTTTGTTATTGTTACTGGATTGGGAGAGTATTCATCAATCAATCGATTTTGTATCACCAAATATTATCTTTAATTCTTCCTTGTAAATAAATCTACATATTAGTATGAACATTTGTAATAATTTTACATGATACAAATAATATAGCCTCAAAGGCGAGAGGATTTCAAAACCCATTAAATTTAGTATCAGGATTTCTATTCGTTAGTTCAGATAACAGAGTTGATACGGAACGTGACTGGACTCGATATTGTGGCTCAGTGCATTTTATTTCCTTTTATTGCGCAGTTGAACTTAGCTAAAATGAGTTCGTTTATTTCATCAAGGAACTTTGATAAAAGATAACGAATCGACGCCGGCTCTTAACGATTTTTCTAATTGTAAAAGTATTAGAAACCATTTCATTATTTTTTAATTGAAATTATTTTGTTTGTTCGAGTTAATTTCATTTATGCTATTTTTACTTTATTAATAAAAGGTTTTGTTTAAAAGAAATTGACGCTACGACTTAGGGTCCTTCAAGAAGTATCACCATCTCAAAGGCCGGAAACCCGCAGATGGTCCTCTGGTACTGCTGATGTCCATGGGCGTCGATGAACACCTCTTTATTCCCGCTACTCGTTTGCACCTACTCTTATATAAAAAAACTATAGTATTACAAAATAGCAAATACAGAAGAAAAAGAACAAAGTAAAAAGTACTTTTGGAATGTGTCTCATCATTCTCAAGAAATCGCCTTCAATTTCATTGATACCGCCTGAGGCAAGTAAAAGTATTCCTATCGTCAACATGAATATATACTCTACTGTTATATAGATAAGGTGCTTTTTGCGATAACCTCATAATATTGTTTAAATCTAATCTTAATAGTTACAAACAAGTTGTCCGATATAACGATAAAAACTTATTTTTTTACTTTTAATATAATTTTTAAACATACATTATCTCTCGCTTATTATATATATGTAGGTACAGTTTTTTTTTGAAGAATATTACCTCAATTTATTATTATTTAATGGTCAATATTTATAGGTTATCCACGATATAATCAAAATTAAATTACAAGGAAAAATTCAAAAATATGAAGTGGAAATCTGAATATCGACTTAATTATACGAACTAACGAACTGGAACTCGCAATCTCTTTATTCACCTGAACGATCCTTCTTCAAATATGAATGAATTAAATACTTATTAATTATGTTGTACACTTTTTATAATTGACACAAAATTTAAATTACCTAATATAATTTTTTATATAAAATTCTCATGTCACAATGTTATTTACAATACTCTAATGATTCGATTATTTTTTAATCCCGTGCGGACGGAGTCGCGGGAATCAACTAGTATTCTGTAATATTGAGTTGGAAATATTAAAAGGAAATTATAGTCTTATTAAGGCCAAGACTACTTACTACTACTGTACTAAGTTTAGGTATAATGTAGTTTCTTAATTTTAAACCTACTATCAAAATAAAGTTAGAATTAAAAAAAATAGATCGTATCGTTCAAAACATATATTTTAAAAAGTCCATATTCGATTCAAATCCAGTAATTTGAACAGCTTTTTGAGTTGAATGAATCCGATATTGTACGTCCGATGCAATATTGAATCTGACCGAATCGAGGTGAGTAATTGTTAACAGTACTGCGAGGATCCGATTAACGTGTTTAATTGGAACTGGACTACAACGAAGACTATGAGAACTGTACTACATTTATTCACATAGTAAAAGGGTAAATGTTTGAGAGCTTTAATAAGAAATACTAATAGCTATGCCCGCGACTTCGTTCGCGTGAACAGCTAGTACTATCTTTGGGTAGGAATTTAATTATTAACCTTGTAAAAAATTACAACAAAAAATTCACACAAATTTACTAATATTCTAATACAATCTTTCATCCCCTATTGTTATTTTGCACCCTTCAAGGTAACATTTTAACAGAATTGAATGCCATATTTGTTTATTACCAATAAACAGCCTAAAAAATAAGTTTTAAACTTCAAATTGTAAAAATCACCATACTTCCATACAAAGTTCCATCGCTTTCAACCCCTTTTCGAGTTAGAAAGTAGCCTACATATGTCATTTTTTTTATAACAGAAGGGGGCAAACGAGCAGCGGGAACACCGAGGTGTTCAACGACGCCCATGGACATCAGCAATACCAGAGGAACCGCAGATGCGTTGCCGGCCTTTGAGGTGGTGATAAGCTCGCTTCTTGTAGGACCCTAAGTCGTAGCGGTTTGGAAATACCGCCGAGGACAGACCATTCCACAACGCTGCTATTTCTCAGGGTCTAGACTATCCGTGTACGAAATTTTATTTAAATCACTTCAGTAGTTTTGTCATTAAATCGAGACGGACAGAGTTGCTTTCGAATTTGTATTATAATATTAGTAAAAAAATAAATATTAAATAATTGAATATATAAAGAAGGATTTTACATAAAAAAACTTGTAGACTTTTCCATGTGATAGAGACGGCCTTATAAAAATTAGAGAACCTCCTTCCCTTATCTATTATACTATATTCTTAAAATAGAGATGTAAGCGATCATTGAACTTATATTATAAATGCGAATGTTTCGATGTACGAGTATGGATGTTTGTTTCTTCTTGAATCTTCTTTTGGATCTAATGAAATTTGGCACAGATGTAACATAGGATACTCATTTTTTTTAAATCCTCGCGAACGAATTCGTGGGCGACAGTTAGTTATATTATATATATCTAATGATAATCTTCACCAAAATCTTTTATTACGCATTTGCGTCATTTGGTGGCCTTAAGTAGCGGGGGAGCGGAGTAATAACACGGAATGGTATAATAGTGTATAATATTCACATTAAAAGCCCTCTTTATTGTCCTCCTTATCGGCTATCAAAGCGAGGCTCAGCATCTTTGCGGTACTGCAAATGACGTTAATTGATCCAGATTTTTGATATAACTGAGAACTAGGTCAATTAAATATGTAACAATATTATAAGTACATACTGCAGCACTCAGAGTCATGGTTCTTAATTAATCATTTAGTAAAGATTTTTATACTTAACCAATAATTATCCATAATGGAAGTAATCTAGTCTTACTAATCTTACTAAAACTAATGCAAATGGATGGATGGATGGATGTTTGTTTTTAAGGTATCTCCAGAACACCTCTATAGTCTGGAAGAGCACCGCGCGGTCGGAGTCACGGGCGACAGCTAGTTTGAAATAAAGATGCAATCTGTTTACTTTTTGGGTTTATCACGTAAATGATGTCGCAGATAGCGAATGCTAGATAAAACAAAAATGTTTAGCTTAGGTAATGGAAATTCATTTCGCAAAGTTCCATTTTCCCTTTCGATCTGATTGCGTTCTGGAGATCAAATCACGAATTCCAAGAAGGTATAGAGCAAATGAATACGTCGGAGAAGTACGTACATACCCAAGTGAACGTTTAACTCTTTCCTTGTTGATAAATACCAAAATGTAAATGGTTCTACTGTAATAAATATTACATAATACTAGCTGTCGCCCGCGACTCCGTCCGCGCGGGATTAAAAATAGATGTTGGCCGATTCTCAGACCTACTTCAATATGTTCACACAATTTCATGAGAATCGGTCAAGCCGTTTCGGAGGAGTATGGGAAAGAAAATTGTGACACGAGAATGTTATATATAAGCTTTGAGCAGAGTCAGTTTTTCAATTGTTATGTGTATGGTATGAACGTATATGTGAATTTTATTTATTATTTTTTTGTTATTTGGCGATTAATACTTTATAGAATGTAATACGTTAAATATGATCCAGATTGATAGGATTGCAATATTTTTCTCAGGTTTGGATGATTATGTTTGTATGTAAATCCATTCTAGTGTAACCTTAAGAACTTGTTTAAACAAATGAAGAAACATGAAATACGTATTCTTCTTCAAAGTTCATAGATACAGTCAAATGAAGATATTATTTTTTCCTTGTTTACTTGTTTTCTTAGCGCATACAAAATTGGTCATGCGTGTAATGTGGCCTTTGTAAAATGAGAAGGCTACACAAATCCGTACAACAAACAGTCGGCTTGTTACAATTCTGAACGGCTCGAACGGACGCTTATTCAATTAGGCTGCAGGTCCTAAAGCACGAATCTATTTGTTCTCCAAATTGAGCTACTATACAACAATGATGCTTATCATCACAATTGTATTTAAAATGCAATAAAACAATAAGAATATTTTTAACGATTATAAGTTGCCAGTCTACTTTTTAAAATTAAGCACTGTGTCAAAGCTATCGAAATTTTTTTAATCATAATTTTTTATTTCAGTTAATATTTCCTTTTCAGCCAGTACTTTATTTATTTTAAATGTATACTTGCTTCATTCAAAACAGATTATAAAATACACATTGAAATTCTCATCAGTATGAGCAGAAATGTTGCATTTAATATATTTAAGCTATATGTTACACAGAGCATAAAGTTGCAGAGAGGTAAGAGGCTTAATATCGCAGTAGTGACGGTAACGACTCACGTCGGCTCGTATTAATACACGTGTAACCGTGATATGTTCTGTTTTATGTTCTTTCCGACTTTTACTACAATGTACGGTACTCGTTAAATTGCTTTTCATTTATGCATCCAATTTTTAATATTAGTAGATGGGAAACGAGCAAGCGCCCACCTGGATTTTCCGAAATAGTTAAGCGACCGATGGCCATTGACATCGGCAATTGAAGATGCGTTGACTACATTTAATCGTCAATGATGAAATGATTCTCCAAAGGGTGGGAAAGCAAAGTAGTCCTTAAATTAGGCCTTTATCACCACACTCATCAGACGAGATATGGAATTGCTCCCACTTCACGCCAGTCTTCTGTTTTGTCGTAGTATATAGGCAGGTCGCCCCAGTCGTGCAAAAAATGTTGTTGTGGTGACGACTATCTCTGTTTGAATTAATAAAAAAAAGATATAAGACACGTTATAAATATTAAATACACGTATAAAATTAAATTACATTTTCAAATACAACACCTGAAGGAAAGCGGTGAATTCATAGCCTCTGTGGCTCTGAATTTCGCAATAAAAAAGCAATCAAAGAAAATTAAAAGATAGAATGGTGTCGGGATCGAGCCGGAGTCACGTATCTTATCGTCTTTCATTATCCAGCTTGTGACGTCACGTAATTCCACAGATGTAATAGATTTAACGGCTCCTTATTTTGCATTTTGATTAAAAACGTAACATTTGCATGTTAATACGTTATGTGGAAAATACATCAACTTATTTAACGTTGCTAGCTATTTGGTTATTTATTTTGCAAATAGTTATAATATACTAAAAAAAAGCGCGTCGGTGGCTCAGGGGCCAAGCACTTGACTTGCAATCTGCAGGTCCTCGGCTCGAATCCCGCTATGTACCAATGTGTGTTTCGATTTCCGATTTACATATGTACATTTATCCGACGTTCTTACGGTGAAGGAAAACATCGTGATGGAACCTGCACATATCTGAGAAGAAATTCAAAGATATGTGTGAAGTCAACCAACCCGCACTTGACCAGCGTGATTGACTATGGCCTAATCACTCACGGGACGTATAGTGAGCTGATGATGATACTAAAAAAATAACCGTTGATTTTTTTTATTTTCAGTGTCGTAAAATTTTTATTAAAATAATTTCTCTGGAATTTTTGGAATAAAGAAAATGACCTATTCAACTCTTGTTTTTTATTACTAGGGGTAAACAAGCAGTCGGCTACCTGAATTTGCTTAAATTGCGAAGCGACCGCAACTCGTAGACTTTAGTAATTGTAGATGCATTGCCAACCTTTAGAATTAAAGGAGCGCCCGCACAGAAACAGAATATTTTCCCTTCATATGCGTCCGTCGAATCTACTTTCTCTTCTCATCCTTTTCTTATAAGAAAAGGGTGGGGAGGAAAATATGTGGAACTACGCATAATTCATTCTTGTATGCGTAGTTTTTTATGCTTTACAAATTTAGCTAACCACAGAAATAAAGTAAGTACACAATAAAGATAAGAAATTCTTCACATTGAAGACTTTGAAATTGTGCGTAATTTTAAGTCGTGTTTTAATAACAAGATAAAGGCTATATAAGTCTTTATTAGATTTAACTGACAGTCGTTAAATTGTTCTCAGCCATAAATGTTTTATGTAAGAAATTATGCTAAATGAGTACTTACTAAGAATATTTGTTCGAGCTGCTCGCTTTAGATTTTATGATATTTATCCAAAGGATATTACAGCATCATCAGGTCACTATACTTCCCCACTAAGGGGCTCGGAGCCCACCCTAAGTTAGGAGTGACTAGGCCATAGTCAACCACGCTGGCCGAGTGCGGGTTGGTTGACGTCACACATGTCCATATGTCCAGGTTGTATCGCGATGTTTTCCTTCACAGTAAGAACGTCGGATAAATGTACATATGTAAATTTTAAATCGATTTTACATCAGAACATGTTTTTCGAATAGTTGTAAAGACATTGTCGTCGCGTGAGCATGTGTTATTTGTAACTTAAATTTTATATCAGTCTGAATTAGTAAATTCTCTATTTTTTCTATTTTTTTCTATTATTCTTATAAAGCTTTAAAAATTGTTTTGTGCCAGAGTTATATTCTTTTTGTTTTCTTGTTTAATTTATGAAAGAACAAGCGTATTGTCCAATAGTGAGGGGAAATAAAATAGTGGAAAACATCGTATAGTCAAATAAATCAAAGGTTCCGCGCTGGATAAATCACACGGATGTAGCATTGAGCTCGGGGCAATGGCACAGTATAAAACAAACTTTATGTTCTACAGTAAAATTCTCAGTGTCAAGGGAAGCGTTTCCACTCTGAATGTTACTGATCTATTCTTTGTTTTACTCGATTTTCATTTGTTTTACATTGTATGACAGTTAATTGTTTTGTAAAGTAACGTTTTCACTGTCAACACACT
The DNA here is from genome assembly GCF_000836235.2 of Papilio xuthus. NCBI lineage: Eukaryota > Metazoa > Arthropoda > Insecta > Lepidoptera > Papilionidae > Papilio > Papilio xuthus. The sequence continues at coordinate 8,545,172 of NW_013531704.1, read as the reverse complement.
TGTATCAAACCATGTTGTCTACACTAACATTTATTTTCAAAAGTAGACATAAATAAATATATTATATTATTAGTCGTCGACTTCTTTCGCCCGGCATTATTGTTTATTAATTAACTAGCTCGCGACTCCGTCCACGGAGTTAAAAAAAAAAACTTAATAGCCTATGCGTTGTCCAGACTATGTTCTACATCTGTCTCAAATTTCATCAAAATCTGTTGAGCCATTACGGAGATAACCAGTAACAAACATCCATCCATCCCAACATTGGCATTTATAATATTAGTAAAATAAATTACTGTTATGTTATGTTATAAATTAATGTTTATTACTATATGTACACATTTATACGTTTGTCCACGCTTGCAAACTAGAATTACATTGTGCACTTAATGAATTTATCAACTATCGCCGTTATTATTTCATGATGAACTAAAATTTATCATAACTTCATAACTTTATTTAATAAAAAGTTGATTAATAATTGAACTTTATATTTGAAAAGAATGTAAATAAAAATAATAAAAAATAAGATACTGTATTTGTGTTAATTGGCACGGACGTTAGTAAATATAGTCAGATATTCGGAAAGCGTAGCGACAAACGATCGAGCGGGCCCTGTCACTAGTTTATTCAATTATCGTCGAACCTACCAAACAATTCCATTTCAGCCTACAAAGGCTGCAAGCTTAAATGTGATTTTGTGAGCAATGTTTCATTTTGAGACAAGTTAAAAGGAAATATGTCTTGATAAAATATTCTGTTAATAATTTGCTTATTTGTAATATCGTGAAGTAGAAGCAATTCTCTTATAAGGAAATGATAAGAAGGGAAAGTGGATTTGAAAGACGCATAAGAAGGGAAGGAATATACTCTTTCTGTGGTTCTCCTCCTCCGTAGATTGGCGGCCAGCAACGTGTCATCGATGTCTGTCAGCGGTCGCTTCGCTATTTTGGCGAACTCAGGTACTTGCTTGTTTGCCATCTTGTAATATAAAAAGCGTGTTTATTATAATATTGGTGTTTTTAATTCTAACAAATTTTAAGCGAGTTTGAAATTAAATATTACAGTAGTTAAGCCATCTTTGACTTCGCCTAACATTACAAAATTCTTGAATGCTATGAGAAAATTCTTTAACAAATCTTTCCTAATGCATTATTCGTACATGATTATTTGCGAAGTCAATTAACGAGTGAATTGGACATTGCGCAATCCCACGAGTGAGAATCGCACTGGAGATAATTCAATTTGTGTGAACAACAAGAAAATAGAATTTCATTTTCCAAAATCAGGCCAATTGTCCTAATCTGTCATAATTAGTTTTAAAACTTGAATTGTTTTTTTATTGAAAACATAATCTTTTAAATTTAATTTGCACTTTTAATTTAATGTACATATTTATATTGGTTAGGTATTTTTTGAGAGAAAGGGTGACGATTCGTTTTGTGCTGTTATCCTGTAGCTTAAATGACTTAAACGAAAATATTTATTTAATTAGAGAGCTTCGGTGGCCCAGGAGTTAAACATGTTATCTGCAGGTCCCAGGTTCATACCATGTACCAATATGTCCTTCGTTTTACATAAGTACAATTATCCGAAGTTCTTACGTTTAAGGAAAACATCGCAACCTGCCCATAACTGTTAATTCAAAGATATGTGTGTAGTTAACCCGCAAGGGCCAGCATGGTTGACTATGGTCTAGTCATCCCTTACTTAGGGTTGATTCCGGGTTTTAGTTGGGTCGCATAGTGAGCTGATGATGTTATTTGATTTGTATTCTTGTCGTGTTGTTAACTGTTTAATTGGTATTTATATATCTACAACATTAATTCAAACAAAATATATTATATTTCAGACATAAAATGTGTTAAAATTTAAAGTTATAAATGACATTCGGTACGGCGCGGCTGTACCAAGGCGTTATTTAATGTCGTTGTAAAGTACCTGTGTAGCGGAATAGCGACGTGGCTGGGTATTATTTGTAGCCGCCGTTATCACTGTTTATGCCCGCTCTCGTAACTGTAACGTTTTGCTAAATTCATTACTGGAATATAACATTAAACTAGTCGCCTCCCGTTGCTTTATCAGCGCGGTTAAAAAACAGCCTTAATTAGGACGCGCGGAGCTATGAATGTGTATATTAGAGGAAGTTTGAAAGTAGCGCCAGTGATCGAGAAATTGAGGAGTAAAAGATTAGCGTGGTTTGGACATGTTATGAGGAGGGATGATGATAAAATAAGCAAAAAAGTAATGAAATTGAATGTGGATGGCTACAAGGGTAGAGGAAGACCAAAAAAAGTATGGAATGACTGTGTGAAAGAGGATATGCGTAAGAAGGGGGTAGACTCGGATATGACGGCTGATAGAGATGTATGGAGGAGTAGTACATACTGTGCCGACCCTCGATAGGGATAAGAGCAGGTTGATGATGATGATGATGATGATGAAGCTAAAAAAACTTTATAAGTTGGCCATGTGTTCTTTTAGATTATGTTCTACATCGAAGCCATATTTCAACAAAAACCGTTGAGCCGTTCCGGATATAACTTTAAACTATTTTAACCTTAAAATAAACAATGTATATTTCTTTAAATAGGTTGAAAATTACTCTCCATTGGATGCTTTCAGTTGACATAATAAATTTCATTACGCGAACGCTAACGCTGACGTCATAATTGACAGCTCATAAAAGAGACGTCATTGTTGTTACGTACATTATAAATTGATGTTGTACATCTATTTTTAGTAGCAAAGGTATTTTAAATCATTCAAACTTACGTGAGACATTATTATAAACTTATATAAAAACGGCTAGAACACTCACTTTTATTCGTCCGGTGGTGGCACCGACTAGTTTCAAGCCCATCGGAGGCACTTCATGAGGGTGAGTGGGACTGGTATTATATCGGCCTGGACTGGTGTTTTATATATTCTTAAAGGTATTTTATTGAATTGCAAACAGATTTTTTTTTCTTTAAAATTTCATGCATATTAACTACTATACAACAGATCTTTCGTCATATGAATCCGGGAGGTATCAACATGCTTGAAAGATTTTATGACCAAAGGCACATAAGGAGTGGGACGATGAAAAGAAACGTACTACTCCGATCCCATTTCGTTGGTGCGGTTCGTATTGTGCTATACTTTTGATGACATCGCCCCGCTACACCAATCTGGAGGGTTAGACAAAGTGCATTCGTTCCGGAGCGATTCCATAACGAACTTCAAAAATGTATGTAACTGATCAGTTCCATACATTGTTGAAGTTCGGTATAGTATCGCTTCGATGCGAATGTACTTTGTCTAACCCCGCTTGCCGCCCTGCACGTCGCAAATATAGTCAATTTAATAAATGAAGACAAGAAAGCAAACCTGTAACCATATATGAGTTATGTATGACGTATCCTCAAATTAAATGACAAGGGGAAGTTGGGTGTTGCTGATGAAAGTTACCGATAAGCGTGCTCGAGTCTTACTCCGATTTCATCTTATACCGAGCTCCGGCTTCCCAGTTATAGTTTGAGACTGGAGAAGTTTGCGCGCCCAAGTTAGACACTTCAGCTTTGAAGTTACACTGTCGAGTTAGTTATTTGTTGATAAAGTTTTTACTTATACAGCTTTATTGTTAATTAATTAACCAACATCTTTGTTGATTTATTAACATAACAATCATACTAATCTTACTTCTTACTAAAGTTATAAATGCGAATGTTTATATGGATGGATGGATGTTTGTATTGTAGAACATAGCCTGGAAGAACACATATGCTACTAATTAATTTTTCAAGTAGTAAGTCATGGCGCAGAAAAAAACAGTGGGCTTTATATTCTGTTGCAAAAAATCTTATTTTGACGTTCCTGCTTGCCTTTCTTCGGAATGTCTGTTCTTTTGTTTCTGAATCTCTTTGTAGGTTTCAATGTGGTGAACAGTAACGCATGACGCAATACAGATTGTCGGATAAGCAAATTGCTTATTCGAAAACGCATTCGTGTGGAAGCCATGTATCAGTTCTTGCTTGATGTCTTGGAAAATATAGGGCACGCGTCGTTTATGTGCACTTAATACACGATTATCAGATTAATCACACATTTTTTATTAAAGAAATTTTTTTGTTAAAATTATCAAAAAAATTAAGGACAGGTCATGGCCTAGCCTAGATAAATTAGAATAGTACTTCTTACATTTATGTATGTATGGATGGATGTATGTATGCATGTAGGCTGACGACAAACGAATAAATTGAAATGCATCAAAACTAAATTTACTTTTTCATGGTTTTCATTTAGACTTTATGTTAACAAACTCAAATGTTCGAAATATTTTTGTAGTACAAAAATGTTTTTTTTTGTTAACAAAAATATCTTTCGCTCACGTTCCTCGCTAAGCGACATTACATTATCCAGTTTTCTTGTGGCGCCATCTGACATAAAATTCCGGTCACGTGTTAAGCTTTGACAAAAGTTAATCTACTGTTTTAAGGTATACTACATTTTACAAAAACAAACACCTTATAACAGCGTCATGACGTTAGCGTTACCTATTAATTAGACAATTTAAATATGATATGGTTAGAATTAATTAAAATTTAGTACACTTTGTGTATATACTATTTACAATGACCATGAATTTTCTAACGCCCGTAAGTTACTTAATTTGGCAAATTGCTAAAGTCCAGAACTTAATAATGTTCTTTTTTATCGTTTTTTCCATCTTTCATTGACATATTTTCTTATGTCCTTCTACTGCCATTGAATTTCGATAAACAATGTTAATTTTAGGTAGCCAACCAATTTGACAACTTATTGAAGTTGTCTATGGGCAGTGATCGCTTCAAAAAACATTCTCTCATTTGACACCTTATTACTAGCAGTTGCCTGAGACTTTGACTTTGACAAAATGTCTAGTAATAAATAGCCTTTATCACCCGGGGAAACTGTAGCTTTTCCACTATTAAAGAATTTTCCAAATCGGTTAAGTAGTTTCGGAGCCTATAAGCCTTTATAATATAAGTATTTTAGATATTATTACTTAAAGTCCTTTGGCGCGAATGACGCGTTTTCGTTACCAATTCAAGTGTTAGATTGATTAGTGAGGAGACATAAACGTTGACATTTAATAAGGCTAGTGATGCGCCGATACATCGGCACAGTGCCGGATTTTATTTATAAAATATTCTATAGATAAAAAAGATTTAAAATCGTATTGCATTATAAAACTTGTTAAACAAATTACTATATCTTTGGGGTGTTGTTGCAAATATGTGCTTAAGCTAAGTATCGTGAGCCCCTTATCTTTTGCATTACGACCCGACGACCGGATATAAATAAATGTTGAAAAGGGTCCCGTCCTATTCAAGATTGATTGCTTTGCAGAGATAGCCCGCGGGTGCGATTTGTGAGCGTGCTTCCATTCAAATTTTCATTTGGGTTTATATTAAAAGTTACTGGGTCAAGCACATAGTTTGAGAACAAAGTTTACTTAAGTTTTTCGGAGTATTATGAACTTCCGGAATACGACTCTCTTGGTCGTGATAATGCAAAGGAGATCGTTCTTATTTGTATGGGATTCAGACTAGCATAAAGATTGTTGTTGTTTGTTATTTTTCTGTGAGTTAATATCGAATCAATTCTAAGGTTATTAAGGTGCAAACATATTGAAAATTAAATGTCAAACGACCTAAAAATCGTGCGTCTGACAGATGGAGTGACGTTTTTGACATTCAGATCAAAGCAAAGAGTCCTTCATTCCTGCATCTGCATATGTTGAACTGCAGTATAAATAAAGACATCGTTTTTTGTTTGAAATTTATTATGACGTCTTCGGTTCAAAAAATAAAAATGTGTTGTAAAAATACACAACTTTTTTTCAAAAGCAAAATTTTGTTACTGGCCATTACAATAATATGGTCCCGAAATGAATTATCTCTTTTAAAAAGATTTTAGAAATAAGCACATGATTTAGTAATTTTTAAAATCAGTTTTTTTCTCATACTCGACAGTTCATTTTCACATGTCCTTTTCTACAATTTTGGTAAAACAAAAATGCATATTGATAAGTATATGATGTTTAGCTATTAACATCGTGTTAATATAGTAAAATGAACGCGCATGTTTCGGTCATGTGTAATTGAATAAACCCCGTTACCGTGCAGCGCCCCCTGGCGTCGTCAAAGTGAACTATTATAGAAGCTGTTAACGGCCACGGGAACTGTTCCGCGTTTGAATTGAGTTGATAACTTGTTCGGCCTTCGTTTATCACTGGCTGCATATAACAAAACGTTGTAGAAATATTTAAAAGTAAAAAATATCGATTAGTAGAAAATAATACAGATAAAAAACAAAAGTACATAATTAAATGCCGATTCTCTATTTCTATTTCATGAAAGAGTCATAATAATATCTTTAAGTAAAAAGTAAAAACTCTTTCGTATTGTGCGTCAAATTTTTAACAGAAAAAAAACATCTGGTTGGATGTCTGTTTGAAGGTACCCCTGGAATGTCTCAACTGATCTTTATGAAATTTGACACAGATGAAGAATATAGTCTGGAAGAACACATCATCATCAGCTCACTACGTCCTCACCGAGGGGCTCGGAGCCTACCTTAAGTTAAGGGTGATTAGGCCATAGTCTACCACGCTAGCCAAGTGCGGGTTGGTTGACTTCACACATATCTTTGAATTTCTTCTCAGATATGTGCAGGTTGCATCACGATGTTTTCCTTCACCGTAAGAACGTCCGATAAATGTACATATGTAAATCGGAAATCGAAAAACACATTGGTACATGACGGGATTCGAACCCAGGACCTGCAGATTGCAAGTCAAGTGCTTGACTACTGAGCCACCGACGCTCAAAAACCACTTATATAGGGATAATAGTTAGCCAGCACTCAAATATTTTCAATAAGCGAATATTGGAAATAAGAAAGCATTTCCCTGTTCCGTTCGGAGTGAGATTGTATGGGCTCTTGACAAATATCAACAAGCCGTGAGGGTTCGGGTATAAGCGATAAATTTATTTTGCATGTACTTCAGCTGCCTCTCGTATTTATTTTGTAGGTCATGAATATGTTTGAAACATCAAAGTAAAGAAAAAGATACGCAAATAAATTTTTATATGATGTAATAAAAACATTTAATATACCTATGTAAACTAATAGTGAATACTTGATATTTATTAGTTTTTTTTCTAATATAAAAGGCAATAAAATATAAGAAAGAAACTAGCGCCATCTATGTATCTTTATCAGGCAACTACTATGTCTAGTCTGATTGTTATTTTATACTGTTCTCCCTCTCAGTACCAATTTTATGATGCGTGTTCGTATTACAAATTTATCGAAATAAAATTAAAAAAAAACTAAGCTGTTAAATATCACTTTATTAACTAAGATCTTTTCAAACAATAAATATTATAAAGGAACTAGCAGTCGCCCGCGACTCCGTTCGCGCGGAAAAAAACTTAATAATTTTTTTTTTTTTTTTTTTTTTAGAAAAAAATCTTTATTGTTATACACAAGAAATTCAAATTCAATGTTGCCTTGACTCCTTAACTAGGAAGACCTGTACTTAAGGAGAAAAGGACTTCCCATATATATAAATTTAATAATTGTTTGTGTAGAAAAACAACTAATTTATGAATTAATAATTATAGTGTGTGTGTGTGTGCGTTTGTTTGTGTGTGTGTGTGTGTGTGTGTGCGTTTGTTTGTGTGTGTGTGTCGAGAGTGTGTGTGTGTGTGTGTGTATAATTATAAGTGAATATGGATGTGATGACTTAGTTATTACGTTGAAATAAATTTTCACATGTGTTATAATCTAACTCCATCAGCCATTCCTTTATAATTTTTCTTAAATTATACGCTTTCAGGTTTTTTATATTGGACTTTTTATCTAAAATATTATATAAGTAGGGTGCAAGGAATTTAAAATGTTTTGTGGCAAATGTACTTTTAACAGTAGGTAAATTAAATCTATGAATTCTCTTACTATTTGTAGTTGTATTACTATCTTGATTTTTATGAAGGGCCTTGACGCATTCAAATATGAAAGTTTTACGAATATTCAAAATATTATGTTTGTTATAAAGTTCGTCGGTGGGATGTTTGAAAGGCAACCTAAACATCACTTTTAAAAGAGCACGTTGGGCACGTTCTGCTTCTAAGATACAAGTTTTGGAAGCTCCACCCCAAGAACATATGCAGTAGTTAATTAAACACTCACAGAGAGCTTTGTATGTTTTAGTTAGTAGGACATAATCAGCAACCGCTCGTAGTTTTCTAAATATGAAAATAAGTTTTCTGATCCGCTTAGCCACTGTATTTACATGGTGTTTCCAGTTGAGATTTTCATCAAGCGTGACACCAAGATACTTGAATGTATTCGTGCGTTCAATTATTGAGCATATACAATTCTGCCTATGTGTTGGCTGTCTGTTACAAGGGGCTTCGTGTATTGTTATAGAAAAATTATTTGGCGGTTTA
>NW_013531704.1:8533096-8536168 GCF_000836235.2 Papilio xuthus | reverse complement strand
AGCGTTTCACTGTTCTCAGTCCGAGTGGTGTAGAGTGGAGGCAAATGACTACAGTCAATAATAATGTCAATCTTCGTAAATAATTGATACTTATTTACTCTTATTATTATTGTAATACATAGAAAGAAAGAAAGAAAGAAAAGTTTTTATTATAGGTAATACAGATTAAACCAAGAAACAATAACTAACATAATAAAATTGCACATAACTAAGAAATTAAATTAGACATAAGTTATCATTTATGGTTAATTTGGATAATCTAGTGATGCCCACACTAGGCAATGCCTGTATCGTGGCCACCGATATTCAGATAGGTATATTCAGTCCACAAAATTACAAAACCCACACTCACGACTTTTTAGCATTTAACAATTATCAGTTACTCCGGTATACATATAATAAAAAAAAACAAAATAGAGCGTTGTTTCATCGATATAATATAAAGCTGTTTTACGAGTAGCTTATGACTTTCATGTTTTTTTTGTAACGAATTACATTCGACAGCAAAAAATCAGGTATCATGCACGATTTTGAATGTTGTGATATTATTGTTCTCAAATTGTAAGTAAAGAAGTCCAGTCAAACAGTAATTTTTAAAATACTTTTTTTTTATTTTTAATCTCTCCTTGTTTAAAAAAATTATATTTAATAGTCCATTATTAAATTGATCTTTTTGAAATAAATATAAAAAAAATTTTAGAATGTACGATAAAATATTCAAATCTCTAAAAGCATTGTCGAGTCAATGTCACTTGCGTCCCCTTAAGCTGTCAACGATCGTATCCAAATGTTGAGATTTTAGTATTTGTAACTTTGCGTTGAAATTGTTACCGCCTACATTATCAAATGGTTTGGCAACCGCATCGAATACTCTATATAATGTGCCAATTATGTAGAAAAACTTTGAGTATATATAGGATGTCCCAAAAGATTACGTACATAGGAAGGGGTATGATAGCGGTGGTCACAAGGATCACCAGAAAAATTAAATAAAAATTCCCCTCTGGGTATTAAAAAAAATAAATGGCATTTTTTAAAAACTTAAAAATTTTACACCTTCTGGGGCAATAATTAATAAATTAATATTATAATTAATTGGAATGGTAGTCGATTACATACACCACATGGCAGTAACCTTGTAAGCTTAGTCTAAGTGTTTAATTTTTTTCGTTTTTAGCGTTCACGCGATTCTTCTTATACTGGATAGTATTTGCGTTATACTGTGCGTGTTATTTGAATATATATATTTTAAATTTTAAGTTTCGAAGTCTTCAATAGAAGTATCTTAGATAGCGACACATGGTCTATCAAACTTTGTTAAGCGATCAAGTTCTAAAATGTAACGTACCAAAGTGCTTCTCAATAACAAACCAAACAGTAGGGCTGGTGTATTGTAAAATATTCATTTACTTAAAAGCATTTCCTAGTCGACGTCGCAGCACCAATTATAACATTGTCCTGATCGGGAACGGAAAATGTTTACTCAATTCTCATACAATGTCAAGTTAATAACATAAACGTAAAACCGTCTTTTTCGTTTTTAAAACATCGAATACTGAAATACGTAATATTTCGGTACCTAAAGTACTCAAAGTAAATTTCAATAAAGAAAACTAAATATTTGAACTTTGTACTCTACTGTGTTCGATTTATAAATATGACGGCGGAGGTGGGTTGCTGCTTGCAGAGGGGTTCATGGTGCACTTTTCAATCTTCAATTTACAATTATGATAACGTAGGTAACGCGCGATGGTTCAATGTCCGTTCCAGTCGGCAGCCACAGGAGAAGTGTTCTGCTGCCGTGCCTCGGCTGGTAAGGTGTTGACCCATCGAACGCCGACAGACGGCGCTGGCGTCACTTTCCGTAGTAAACTCAACTGCCGCAGTGGCGCTAGTGTTGCGTTGATTACGACACGGCCATCCTGCTTGCACACGTCCTCGTGTGATGGTTAACCTACAACAAAAAGAAACATCCACGAGAACCTCTGTTCCACTCGGTCACTCCTGACAACACTTTACTCTTTGTGGGAAAACTAAAAGTCATTAAAACTTTAAACTACTTCAATAACATTAACCAATCAGACAACACGCGATTGTTCACTATACATCAGCCAGAGCCATATACCACAGTCAGTCGTCGAACCATGAATTTACTCAGTACAACTATACACAGTTTGCTACTAATACACAAACCAGTTTAAAACTCCCGAGTAAGACATCTATCGCCACGGCCCTCCAGCCGAACAGCAATCACATTGCTCACACACAACCAGCGCATGGTTCAGAATCTGTACGCATATCCATCGAGTGGATCGCCCGTGTGTCACCCCGTGACCACACGATACGGTCTCTGCAGACCACGACCTCCGCCAGAGTTAATCGCGCACCGCGCACCCACGGACTACCTGAGTTGCCTCAGGAGACACCGATTTCTACCGGGCTACGACTACGAAATAACCACTGGTACGGTCGAACACAATACGGTCGATAGAGTCCCCTTACTCGAGTTTCCACAACAACTTAAACTTGCTAACTATCATTATTTGCATCAACCTTGACTGGTATATGACCTGCTGGCATCTTTCATAACCTATCGTGTACACATTTGTAAGTACGCCTTGAATTTAAAGCTTTCAATGTGTAACGGTCACCATCCAATACTTCAACTACTTTAAACGGCCCTTTAAACTTCAGATTTAATTTTGTTTGATTACACACTTCAGTTGCTAACAACGCAAAGTCACCGACCGAAAAGTTAACAATTTTTGCCTTTGTTTTGTCGAAACGAGATTTATCATACGCTGCACAGGTTTTTATATTTTCTAACACGTTTTCGCGAATCTCCTCAAGATCGTCGACATTAACCTCTGCGTCACCGCACATCATCGACAAAGTACTTGCCACCTTACCAATTAAAAGTTCTAAAGGCGAAGCTTTTGTCACACGGTTGATAGAATAATTTATAGCTACCGCTAAGCTTACCCGTCGCGTCTATGTGAATCATGAGCCGCGGAAATCAAAGGAAGTGGACAACGGTCCGGCACAGTGTTAATGTTAAGTTCGCGGTAATCG
>NW_013531704.1:8499691-8532408 GCF_000836235.2 Papilio xuthus | reverse complement strand
CGTTGTACCGTTCGACTTTTAACTACTAACCTAACTTTAAGCTCGCCGGTGTTTACACGAGTCGTAGGCAAACCGGTGATAAAGAAATCTGAAAACTGATCTAATGTTTGCATAAGTTTTAACTTGTCAATACCTACTACGTCCGTAACAACGATTGTTAAATCTTGAGTACCTGCCTTATCGCTATGCATCAAATTTACGTAAACAATTTTTGATAAACAAAGCTCAGTCGATATCAGGTTCATAGCAAAACCCTGTTTTAATATCTCGCGACCTAACATGACGTCACTCTGAAGGTAATTATCGGGCAAAACATGTAATAAAATTTCGAGATGGTGATCGTCAACTTTAACACAAGACAAAATCTGTTCGGTACTGAACACTCGAGAATGACCCATACCGGTCATAGCAACAACATTAGTAAACCGTTTACCACTAAATTTAGATGCAAAACTTTCTTTAACTAACGAGCATTCAGCGCCAGAATCATAAGTAAAGTAAATCAGTGAACCTTTATGTTGTAATGTGCCCGACGGTGGTTGCACGACGCATACATCAACACGTCGCTCGCTTCGAGACGCGCCGGCGCCTCCGTCGCCCGACCCGCCGCCGCTGCCACCGCCGCTGCCGCCGCTGGTACACCGGACGGCGATGTGGCCTGTTTTGCCACATTTGTAGCACACCAACGGTCTTAGAGTAGGCTGCTGCATCACTGGGCTTGACGGCTTCGGTGTCGTAGGTCTTCCTTTCACGTCGATCGTCTTGCTTCTACATTCTACTCGCTTATGGCCGGTCTTTCCACAATTGAAGCACTTGAGAGTTAACTTCGCTCGTTTAAAATCAAGTGCACTCGATGACTCGCCGCTGGTATTTAACTTGCGTTTTAATTGAGAGAATGCATTTAACTCTTGTTGTAATTTTTCTCGCGATACGATGTTCGTAGTAAAAGCCAAACGTTGAAGTCTTGTGTCAAACTGCGATATGTGAGCCAGTACTGTAGCGACGGCTATCTCTTCTTTGTTTACATCTTTCCAACGATTCGTTAAAGAAGATATCAATCGACTTGCATATGCCGGAAGTGATTCTTTTTCACTTGGTTTTTGTTCGCTTAATTTAATGAGGGTACCTGCTAAAGTTTCTGTCGAAACAAATCTTTCGCTAAAAAGTGATTTGAATTCTCTCCATGTAATCCCTTCGTACGCGATTTGAGATAACCAGGTGGATGCCTCACCTTTGAGGGCCTTACTAACAGCTAACACGAGCTGGCCGCCTCTTGGTGGATTTTCAGAGAAGCACAAATCAGCGGTTGCACACCACGATCTTGCATCGGTGTCCTGTTTCTCGGGGTCGAACGTAGGTAGATTGTCGAGATAGACATGTTTCGGCGCTTGCAGAGCTTCGATTAGCGCGCGCATGTTCTGATTCTGTTGTTCGAACATGGCACGCCAAATATTCGCTTCATTGCTCTTCTCTTCATGTTGCGTGGACATCGATCCCACTTCGGATGACGGCGGAGGCGGGTTGCTGCTAGCAGAGGGGTTCATGGTGCACTTTTCAATCTTCAATTTACAATTATGATAACGTAGGTAACGCGCGATGGTTCAATGTCCGTTCCAGTCGGCAGCCACAGGAGAAGTGTTCTGCTGCCGTGCCTCGGCTGGTAAGGTGTTGACCCATCGAACGCCGACAGACGGCGCTGGCGTCACTTTCCGTAGTAAACTCAACTGCCGCAGTGGCGCTAGTGTTGCGTTGATTACGACAAATATAAAATATATAAATTTAAAATTAAATATTTGACGAAAAATAATCTTTTACCGAGCACTTATGTTCTAATTCTAAATAGATTTCTGTTTTAAATCAATCATCTAAAAGTGTCTTAACACATAAAAATAAGAAGAAAACATCAAAGTGGACAGGCAAGTAATTTTGCAAGACATAGTAGAGTGTTGTGAGCCCTTGTCGGAGTGGGCAGCGGATCAAAGAGATCCCCGTTCTTTTTGTAGTATTTCGTGGCTTACCCTATTACTATATGGAAAACTTGTTTGAGTACTACGGGAGATGAATTTACTTGGATTTATATTTACAAAATAAAAAACAAGCGAAGAAAAAGTCAAAGTATTATGCATCTATTTAGGTGTACACATATCTTGAAGAGTATTCACATGTGCCCACACCCCGGTTAACAGTGAGTCGAGGGAACCAGAGGGGGTTTAGTGGGTAGGCTCCTTGTCCCATTAGGGATGTGGAGAGAGTCCCACATAACCGGAGTGGCTTTCCCCGAGGCACCCGGTATGAGTAACGCATTCTCTCTCTTAAAAAAAAAGAAAAAAAAGGTGTACACATATCTGGAAAGTTCTTGTGATGTTATACTGAGCTTTGAAACGTATATTTGATTTTTTTTTAATATTATAAGATGACAAGCTGCTAAATTCGCCAAAATAGTGAAGCTATCACTGCCCATAAACATCAGCAATTGCAGATGCGTCGTTTGCTTTTAATCGACTGACGAGTGTACGAGAAGAGGGAAGAGGAAAGAAAAGAGAATATTTCCCCTCCACACGTGTCTCTTCCTCCGTCAAATTGACTTCGTCTTGCGTACATCAAATCTTGGGTCTAGATTTTTTTTTGGTGACCGAATTGCTACTGTTTTGCCCTGAGTGCCTCCTTTACAGCTTCATCAGGCTTGAGGTGGCGGAATGCAGATGGCACTTAGCCTAAACCTCGTTTGAAGGGGTCTAGAACACTATTGTGGCTTTATTTTTTTTTAAGAAAAGTACAAAAATTTATAGCTTACTTATGTATATTCAGGCATAGAAAACGGTCTCACTCCATTTTATCAGTTTGAGGCAGGGAACATTCAAAGTTAGGGTTAACGTCGTAAAATATGATAAAGAACTTTTCGCTTTACTACCCTTAAACCTAAGAGCAAGCTATTATAGTTTTATGAAGGTCTTAAGTGATTTTATATCATAAATAAGGAAGTAGTTATAGGCAGGATTACGTCCGTTCAAGTGATTTTCGTCCATTGAATAATAGATTTTTGGTCAAGTTTGTGGTATTTTTGCCCCCTTCTTTTGGAAATTATAACATTTCTTATTCAGTAACAACAATAAATAAATTATGATAAACTAGCGACCCACCGCGACTCCGTCTGCGTAGAATAAAAAAAAACTTAATAAGTAGTCTATGTGTTCCTCCAGACTATTTTGTACATCTATGCCAAATTTCATCCAAATCCGTTTAGCCGTTCTCGTGATACCTTTTAACATCCATCCATAATATTCGCATTCATAATATTAGTAAGAGAGAAATACTTTTAGGCCAAACTAAGTTTTGATTTTCAAGTAATTTCGACTAAAGGATAATAGGTTTTGTATTGTTAGGAAGGAGATCCGACACTGCCGGTGTCGGCGCCACACTAGCCTTATTAAAATGTCAACGCTTATCTCCCCTCACTAATCAATCTGAGACTTGACTTGGTAACAAAAGCGCGCCATTCGCGTTAAAGGATTCGAAGTAATGTTAGGAGGAAATCCGAAAATGTGCCATTGTATTGACGCAACACTAGCCTTACTAACGTCGACGTTTATGTCACCTCACTATTCATTCTGACACTGGACTTTGTAACGAAAGCACGTCATTTGCACCAAAGGATTGTAACTAATAATATCTAAAAGTATATTCCGCTTTTAATTTCAAGAAATACTTACGAGTAATATCTGTGATATAAAATAAATTACACAGAGAGTATTACTGTAACTCTTTTTACTTAAAGTTTGCTCTATTTTCTTCAGTCGTGTGGAGCTTATCAACGCAAACCAGAGCATAATATCTCTCAAAGAAATAAGGTTCACATCAAAAGGAAAACTTATTTGATTCCCTCTGAAGTAAAACGGAACAAGAATTTAACTAAAAAGCGAATACTACTTTATTTGATCTTAGTATTTGATAGTAAAGAAACTAAAGGAAAGTAAATATTTTTTCGATAAATTAAATAATATATATCTAGGTATATTATGTATATACGAAGATAACATTTCGTTTGACTTGATTGTTGTTAGTTGTTAGTTAAATTGTTAACTAACATGTTTTTTTCAACACACTTTATACACTATTTCTTTTTGTTATTCATGATATTGGTAGACAGAAGCGGTCAAAAATAGATAAGACATGTTAATTTTATTATCTTAATTATTCATCATCATCATCATATTCAGCCCTAATTCGTCCACTGCTGAACACTGCTGCTGTGCCACCCGCATCCAGTGCACTCCCGCAACCATGACCAGGTCATCGGTTCATCGTACGGGAGGCCTACCTACGCTGCGTCGACCCGTCCGCGGCTGCCACTCTTGGACTTTTCGGCCCCATCGGCCGTCCGTTTTGCTGGCAATGTGGCCGACCCATCATCACTTAAGGTTTACAATTCTTCTTACTGATATGTATTATAAATGCAAATGTTTGAATGGATGGGTGGATGTATGTCCGTTGCGGAGATACCTTCTGTTTGAAGGTATCTCCGCAACGGCTCAACGGATCTTAATAAAAATTGGCATAGATTTAGAAAATAGTATGGAAGAACACATTCTACGCGGACGAAGCCTTGTGTGACTAGTGTCTTTACAAAACTTTTAAACGCAAACAGTTGGAGATAAAAATATTATCATTTCCAACAGGGACGGAAAATATTAAAATGGATATGATAACGTAGTTATTCTTGAGACGTGATGCTGTGAAGATAATATACTTTTATTCTCACGTACCAACTAGAGTAGTGTTACATAATCCACTTAAAGAAACCGCAAGGCACTAAATTCAAGTCACGCATTTACGGCGAAAATCATAGATGATTTCTTAAAGAACTAAAAGGTCGTAACTGAAATGTAGACAATTTATAAGATTAAGATTTAAATAATATATTTCTAGGTCTTATATCTTATATCTTACTAATATTATAAATGCGAATGCTTAGATTGATGGATGCATGGATGTTTGTTTGAAGGTATCTACAGAACGGTTGAATGGATCTCGATGAAGTTTGGCATACATATAGAACATAGTCAGGAAAAACACTTAGGCTCCTAATTATGTTTTTTTTATTCGGCGCAGACGGAGTCGCGGACCACTAGTCTTCTAAAAATAACACTGCCAGTATTTGAGTTATAGAATTTCATAAATATTAAAACTTTTGTTTTGAAATTAATTAAAAAAAGATATTAAAATAATAATTTATTTAAAACAATTTAAATTATATTTAAAAGTACAGATTAAACAAAGAACAAAATTCTGTAAATAGCACTGTCGTAACCGTCAGATCCAACCTTTGTCTTATGTACCACACCGCCGTATGTATTGCATTGTTTTGAACCACAGCCTGAAATTGTAAATGAAATTACTTCAGTTATATACTTTTTGAATGTAAAATACTGGCAAGAAATAGAATGGAAAAGTGATTGTATTTATTATATTATATATAATATATTAATATATTTATTTATTTGTTTCTCGTTTCTGAAAGTACAATTTAATTTAAATGTCATGGCAGGAGATAATATGTAGATAATATGTAAGTAATTGTAATTCGAAACCTTGCCATTTTTAATAATAGCATTATGGTTAGAATTCGATTTAAGGATTCTATATTTTTAACACTCTTGACACGTTAGCTGCCATGTTGACTATACGAGTCGTATGTCCGACAAGCTAATGTTTCAATCAGGCCATGTCGGACTATGTGTCCGACAAGCTATACTTCCATTCAAAACCTCGCTGTGGCTTTTAATCGCATTGTTGTATAAAGCGTGACCCGCAAGGGCCCATCAAATGGTTTTGGACAAAAATAAAAAAAAAAAAATTTTCGTTTTTCGAAAAATCATTATGGCAGCTAACGTGTTAAGGTACGTGTCCATTGGGCCGCGCTGGACGCATCGCATGTGAAGCCCGCAACGGATTTTAGTTTACGTCGTATGATTTTACAACGCTGCGTTCATCAGCGCCGTCCACATCGCATCAGGCGCGACCAATGGACGCATACCTTTAAGGTACAGGGCGACGATACGTCAGATTATTATTTGACATTTATTGAAGTGCTTATAATTTAAGTAGAAAGACTTATATCCAGGTGCGTTTAACGATTAACAAGATTAATATACCTGCAACCTCAACATTTTCTTTTGAATTTATAAAATCTTCTGGAAATCCCATTCTATGGAATAATGAATGCCAGCTTGGTTTCGGTATTACAGGTATCGCATGGTTCAAGAAATTAGGGTTCCTTGAGCTTAGGAAATACGCTCTTGTGACTCTAATTTCTGGTGTTGTTGTAGTTTCCAGTGGTGTGACTTTTGATGTCGTTTTACGTCCTGAAAGACAGTTAATATATAAATTTTAAACAACTTATTTAAGAGATGAGTTATTACATTATTTGTATTGTAACAACATATTATGTTAATTTTCTAGTAATTATTTTGAAGGTATAACATTTTTTACATACAAACTTATATTTAACCTTTAGGTTAGGTGATTAATTTAGAAATAACTTTTCTTACCGTGTGTTTCTGAGTCTGAAAATTGATTTTAAAACATATTGTTATCTCTGCGTTGTCAAAGATGACACAGGGATGACTATACATTTTATACGGAGATTTCGATGTCAGAAACCCACTGTTAGTAGCCTACGTAACAACAGGAATATTTGTGTACAGTTGTCAAGTGGCGCGGTAGTTTTGACTGCGCATATATCAGTCAGTTAGTTTACTTAAAAAATAGTTAATGTAGATAAAGATTAAAATCCAACTCACTTCCACCTCTCCCTAATCTTTTTATGCGCACAGGTCTTCTTATTGTTTCGCTGATCCTATCCCAGGCATTACTGAATGCGTTCTGGAATCATAACATACAATTGTAAATTCCTTATTGTCCTATATTGTCTTAAAAAAGTATGTGCGCATTTGTAGAATGTCTCTAACGGTATTTTATAATAAAAAAATAAATTACTACTATATAGTGCATAGTCTTAATACACAATTTTATAATTATTTCTTAAATAATTGTATCAATTGAAGAATCAGTTAGCAAGCACTTAGTGCGTGTGTTCTGTCAAAACATTTGTGAAATGCAACGCTTTATTTTGGCGGGACATATACACCGAAATATTCTTTGACAGTGAAGTAAAGATATGAATAGTTTAAAAAACATATAATAAAAAATTAAGAACATATAGAACTTGAAGAACAGAATTTTCGTTTAGTACAAAATCAATTTAATTTTAGAATAAAAACGATGATGGATTAATTTTTAATTATGTATAAAATACACCGAGAGAGTCGGTGGCTCAGTTGTTAAAGCACTTGACTTGTAACCTGCAGGTCGTGGGTTCGAATCCCACCATGTACCAATGTGTTTTCGATTTTCGATTTACATATGTACGTTTATCCGACGTTCTTACGGCGAAGGAAAACATCGTGATGCAACCTACACATATCTGAGAAGAAATTCAAAGTCATGTGTAACCCACACTGAGCTAGCGTGGTTGACTATGGCCTAGTTATCCCTAACATAGGGAATGCTCCGAGCAACTCAGTTGGGACGTATAGTGAGCTGATGATGATGTATAAAATATCAAATGATTACCCCAATTTCCGTTGGTATTGCAGTGAAGAAACTGACCACATCGCCCTTTACTGTATCAAAAATAAAAAACATTAGAACCGTACACATCACCGCAGAAAACACTTTCATAATGAACACAACTAATTCCAATGAACTTCTGATCATGAATGTTGTACTCGTACGTCGCGCGCTACTTATAAATATTATTAATTAAATATAAAACAATATCTATCAATGGAACAGGAAAAATATCATTTACTTAGCTATGAATACGGAAATATTACATGTGCATTAAACATTGTCTATACTTACAATCAATGTAGACTTTTATAAATATTTAAGGTTTTCTTTATAATAGTTTTTACATAAAACAAGATCAGTGGTAGACAACAGCAACAACAACATGCACGAAAGGGTCGGCTCGATCAGTGAAATACCACGACCACACAGAAGAAAGGCGTGAAGTGGAAGCAATTCCGCGTTTCGTCTGATGAGTGTGCGTCCCGGAGGCCTAGTTTAGTCTTCTTTCCCTTCCCACCCTTTTTCTTATAAGGAAAGGATGGGAAGTGGAAGTGGACTTTCCGGATGAGAGGATACATGGAAAGGGAAATTATTTTATTTCTGTGCATCCTCTCCTCCGTCGATTAAAGGTAGGTAACGCATATGCAATTGTGTATGTCTATGGGTAACGGTCACTACGCTATTTCAGCGATTTCAGGTGGCCGCTCGCTCGTTTGCCACCTTATAATATATAAAAAAGGGAAGTTTTGTCTGATGAATGTACGTGCGGGATGCCTAAGTTGAGTCTCCTTTCTGTTCCCACTCTTTCATACTTTTTCTCATAAGGAAAGGATGGAAAGGGGTACTAGATTTGACGCATAAGAAGGGGAAATTTCCTCTTACTGTGCGCACCCTTTTAAATCAATTATTGGTAGGCAAAACATCTGCAAATGTCGATGTCTATGGGCAGTGGTCTCTTCATTTCAGCGGATTTAGGTTGCTGCTTGATCACTTGCTACTTTATGATACAAAAATCTAAGAAGTTTTATTAACTTATTTCATAAACGAGGGTTTGAACTTAATTTATTATGTAGTTTTTAGATGAACATATTGACCGGATGAATTCATTTACATTGTCATATTCTATTGAGTATTATTTGATAACATAGATAAGCCCACCTGAATAAGCAATATTATATTACAATTTATAATAGTTTTATTAATAATAATAGGTAATTTTGTTACTTTTTTAAATTAAATGTTAGCGTTTTTTTTATATTTCACCAGTATTTTTTACCAGTCCAATTGTGTCCCAAAAAAGTGGATTTTTTTCAATTCGAAATCTGCTGTATTTTACACGGAAATATTACGCATGGAAGCTCACTATAAACCCACACTGAGGGTCTCGGAACCCTAAGTTACGGGTGACGCCATAGTCAACCACGCTGGCCAAGTGCGGGTCGACTTTACACACAACTTTGAATTACTTCGCAGGTATGTGCAGGTTGCTTTCCGATATTTTCCTTCACCGAAAGAAGGTCTGATAAATGTACATATGTAAATCGAGAGCGTAAAACATATTGGTATATAGCGGGATTCGAACCTAGGACATGCAGATTGCGGCAAACCGCTGAGCCCAGGAGCTCTCATCATTAGATTCTGAAACTCAAATCTCGACCTCGATAAAGCATATTGCTTTATTAAATACCATAGAAAGTTATATTTTCCTTAATATAATTATAGACAATACATTCCATTCTATGTTTAGTTAAATATTATGTACAAACACATCACCGTGTTACATAAAAGTTGAATGTGTTTCATATCAACTATACTGTATTGAGGTTATTAATTACTTGAATGTATTAGAAGGGAAAGAATCTTATTTCTAAACATATTCTATTACAATTTCGCATTTTCTTATATGTTTTTATAAAAATATATAAATATAAAATACTTGCGGTCGCCCGCAACTTCGTCACCGTAGAATTAAAAAAAACAAATAATATGCACGCGTATATCAGCTGTCTTCCTGTCCAAATCTCGTCGCAGCAACGCTTATTCGCTATATGTACGAAATAAGTTCTTTTTAAAACTAAGCTAGGTTTTTTCATTTCTTTGAGAAGTACTTTTGTCGATGTTTTAATAATATTTTTTAACATTGACGGATATGCTTATTTTACGTCGGATAGGTTTAAAACACACTAAATCTAGAAATGTACCGGCTAACTGTTGCTTTCTGACACAAAAGTCACCTATCACCAAAATATATCTTTATACCTGTAATCAAAAAAGTTAACAATATATATTTAGCGTCTCAGAAACTCACGCTAAGTCATTTAAATATTAAATGTAAGACCTTTTAAAAATTATTCTTTAACTTAATCGGAAATCGGTAACAGAATATATAAAAAGGTAATGATAAAATATGAACGTGATCTGTGACGTCATAAAAGCTACTGGATTTTACTGTTTCATTTTATGACTTATCAAATTCCAGGAACCGGCAATAAATGTCGGCGCCCATCGCAAATAAGTGATAACGAAAATGAAAAATGTTTTCATAGTTTTATTTTATGTAATATTGCATTAAAATCTTTAACATGTGGTAATCTTCTCTTATATATCTTATATAATATATAAAATTCTCGTGTCACAATTTTCGTTCCCATACTCCGAAACGGCTTGACCGATTCTTATGAAATTTTGTGAGCATATTGAGTAGGTCTGACAATCGGCTACCATCTATTTTTAATCGCGCGCGGACGGAGTCGCGCGCGACAGCTAGTTCACAGTATATAAATTTATATTTTATTAAAAAATAGCGTAAGAAATACAATGTTTCTCCACGCACTTTAGACCTTTAGGTTATAAATTAAAGATAAAAATTGTAGGGTTCACCTATGTAATAAAAGAAATCTTTATACAAAATGTCAACCACCAAGATTCTTAGGCTGTGCATGAATCAATTCTTATTTTATAGATGATTAGCTATTGCCCTCAACTCGCACAGAATTAAAACAAAAACTTAATTACTAGTCTAAACGTTTATCCAGACTATGGAGATAACTACTAACAAACATCCATCCGTCCATTCATTCAAACATTTATAATATTACGATAGCCGTTAAAATATTTCTGGATTAAAATGATTAAGGCGTGATATTAATATTCAATAAAGTGTAGGAGAGGCTTCAAAGCATCTAAGGTAAGAGTCGTGGAGAACGTTCCGCCGATTCACTAGCACATACTTGACACGTCGAGAGGGACAACTTGACGTGTGGTGTTACAAAGGAAATTAATTTGTTAGTTCTATGCATTTTAAAATTATGCAACAAATATGTAAATGCAGTAAATTTAAAACCAAAGAAAAGCATATTAACTTAACCACGATGTAAGTGTAACAATTTAAGACTTTGCCAAAGTTATTATTACACGTGATAATATTTGTTGTTAACCTAAACGTAAGCTTCCACTGACAAACACAAGCTATTCATTGGACATGATCGTTGATTCGAAATTGATTCCTGTCATTCTCATTGAAAATATAGACTTAACAAAATCTTTAATACAATTTGAAAAATCAATGGTATTTCAATGTAAAAATAAAAAAATAAATAGCGATATCATGTAGCAAATAAAAAATAAAATCCGACAAAACAAAAAGTGACCGGATTCGTTACGTTTTGAATCAGCACAAACAACGAACATCAACAGTCCTAAACAAACTGTAGATGTTTGCTCTTCATTTATTTTCAACATCGTAATAATACCTTAACGTTTTGTACAAATAAAACCCGTTTTTAATGATAGAGTAGCGCCGTTACTAAAAATATTCACAGCACAACCGTGGGTTTCTAAACCTAAAATCCCTGTTCAAAAGTTATATCTGTTTTGTGAAAGATAGTGACAAGGATGACGATATATTTTATACAGAGATTTAGTTTTCAGAAACATACAGTAAATCCCACGCTATTACTAAAAATGTATCGTAATCATCATCAGCTCGCTATACGTCCCCACCGAGGGTCTCGGAGCCTACACTAAGTTAATGGTGATTAGGCCATAGTCAACCACGCTGGTCAAGTGCAGGTTGGTTGACTTCACACATATCTTTGAATTTCTTCTCAAATATGTGCAGGTTGCATCACGATATTTTCCTTCACCGTAAGAACGTCGGATAAATGTACGTCGGATATGTATATCGGCAATTGAAAAACACATTGGTACATGGCGGGATTCAAACTCAGTACATGCAGATTGCAATTCAAGTGCTTGACCCCTGAGCCACCGACGCTGTTACATTACTAAAAACTAACTAAACTAAAAACTAAACATATAGAAACTAAATTAAACAACAATGTTATTACAAAGGTTATTTTCTTAGGATAAAGCGTACTATATGTTTTTATATATATCTCGTTATCTTTACATATTATCAATCATATTAAATTACTAAAATATTAAGAACACATTTCTTCATAATATACCAATGTAAATGTATTTTTACAAAGGCTCTGTATATTCCTAATGGCAGTGACTTTACAATTTAACATGATAAATGTTGCTCTCTTTGTATTCCCGAGTTCTTATGCTTGAAGTATTAATGGATACTGCTAATGGTTTTGAAAAGCATTATATTGTATGACGCAATTGTTTTTTACTGTTTTTTTCATTTGACTAATTTGTATTCCATCCATACATTTTAAGTGTGCGTCCCGGAGGCCTAATTTAGTCCTCTTTCCCTTCCCCTCTTTTTTCTTGTAAGGAAAGGATGGAAAGTGGAAGTGGACTTTCCGGAAGAGAGGGTGCATGGGAAGGGAAAATATTTTCTTTCTGTGCATCCTCTCCACCGTCGATTAAAGGTAGGCAACGTATATGCAATTGCGTATGTCTATGGGCAACGGTCACTTCGCTATCCCGCTGGATATGTCAGGTGGCCGCTCGCTCGTTTGCCACCTTATGATATAAAAAAAAATACATACAACAGCAAATCTTTACCGGTTAAACATTTCTATAATCTTACTAATATTTTAAATGCGAATATTTAGATGGATATCTCCAGAATGGCTACATAGATCTGTAGAACTAGAACACATATGTTTGGAGGCTATAAATATAATTCATTTATAATCCTCGCGGACGGAATCCCGGGCGACAGCTACTTAGCTATATTTTATTTCAATTGTAAAGAATTCAGCCATCTTATGATCTTATCTCTCCTCGGTGGTTATTCTTACTTCTTCTAGAAAGAAGAATGTTTTAACCCTTTATCACTTCCATTGTGCAATTAGAACAGTAACTTTAGTTCTACAATAACGAAGTAATTCGATAAATTATCATTAATGCATACGATGATACGTATATCAGCATGACTATGAACTTTCTCAGCCACTATAATATTCAATACTTCCACTTACCCAATTCACATCCGCACAAAGCTATTCCCAAAAATGGCTTTTCGCTTCCCTAATGTATTGAGGATGACGCGCGTCTTTGAATTGAAAAGTCACGGGCGTCTACAACACTCCTTCAAATGGTTTGTTTTTGTATTATTTTTATATATTGTATTAAATCAAATTTTGCCCTATAGATTACAGTTTATTTTTTATCAATAATTTAACACTACTTGAACGAGTTAATACGAAGTTTGAAATACATTTAAGAGTGTCAACTATTTATATTTTATAGGCGTTTCTATTATTAATTTGTATGTCTTAGGAGCGTCGGTGGCTCAGTGGTCAAGCCCTTGACTTGTAATCTGCAGGTCCTGGGTTCGAATCCCGCCATGTACCAATGTGTTTTTTCGATTTCCGATTTACATATGTACATTTATCCGACGTTCTTACGGTGAAGGAAAACATCGTGATGCAACCTGCACATATCTGAGAAGAAATTCAAAGATATGTGTGAAGTCAACCAACCCGCACTTGGCCAGCGTGGTTGACTATGGCCTAATCACCCTCAACTTAGGGTAAGCTCAGTTCCCCTCGGTGGGGACGTATAGTGAGTTGATGATGATGATGATGTCTTATAATGTCTTATCTCCATAAATAATTTGGGCTAATTATTCATTACATGTACATAAATTCATTTACAGCTGAGGTCATTTTATATATAGGTTTTTATACCATATTTTTTACTTTACGCATACCATTTCGAACTTATTTTACTAACGCAATGCTAAGATAGATGATGTGGATTGTGTTTGAAGATATCTCCAGAATATGCAGATGGAGTCGTAGGTGACAGCTAGGTACATATTTATTTTCATGTTGGCTACCTTTTTCTTATCTTCTATTAATACACATTTCATGCAACAAAAGCTTAAACACCGTAGACGCTAGTTGGAATTATATCCAATTTAGGAACTATCAAACTTTAGCGCCTAACAATCGATTTACATGGCTCCGTGCAACATGCTCGAGCAAGCAACTATTTCCATGGAAAATACATTTACTGCTTACAATATTGCTTCAATGAATATTATCAGAGTATGCTAGCTTAGTATGAGTTTTGAAATTGCTTCTTGTTTTACTAGCTGTCG
The DNA here is from genome assembly GCF_000836235.2 of Papilio xuthus. Classification (NCBI taxonomy): domain Eukaryota; kingdom Metazoa; phylum Arthropoda; class Insecta; order Lepidoptera; family Papilionidae; genus Papilio; species Papilio xuthus. The sequence continues at coordinate 8,518,250 of NW_013531704.1, read as the reverse complement.
CCCACGACTCCGTCCAAGCGGAATTATAAAAAAACTTTATTAGTAGCCTATGTGTTCTTCCAGATTATGTTCTACATCAATGCCAAATTTCAACAAAGTTCATGCCATGCAGCTGTTCTGTTGGCACCTTCAAACCAACATCCATCCATATAAACTTTCGCATTTATATTAGTAAGAAGTAAGATATTTTAAGGGCTAAAGAATATTCTAAACTTAAATGTTTGCTTTGAAACCTTATTGTCAAAACAAAATCGTAAATAGACTAAAGTAGAAATAATATTCTTTTAGCTTTTCCTTAAAAAATAAACGTAGAATCTTACATTTAATGTCATACACATTGATATCTATGTATCTCTGGGGCGTCATAATAAAAAGTCTGTTCGAAAAATACAAAGCAAGAAAGTTACTGATGTCGAAGTACATTACAATATAATGTCACAAGTGACATTTATTTCTATAAAAGGGCCTTGGTGTTTTAAGAAATCTAATATTAAATCTTACTAATATTATAAATGCGAATGTTTGGATGGATCAATGTTTGCTCGAAGGTATCTTCAAACCGGCTGCTATCTACATCTCACTGAAATTTTGCATAGATGTAGAACGTAGATGTTTATGGGCAACGGTCGCTTCGCTAATTCAGCTATTTCAGGTATCCGCTCGCTCGTTTGCCACCTTATGATAGAAAAAAAAATGTTTACAATATCAGAACTATACCTTTTTGAATATTTTTGTTAAATTGATCACCATCATATCTTCTTCTCGAATATATTTAATGCAAACATCGTAGCGGTTTATATAAATTCTATAATATTGTATCCATATTCGATGCCACGGTTTGATCGTAACGGTAAGATGCCGCATAAATATCAAATACTGGACACGTACAGTGTAAAAGCTTATAAAATTTTGTTTTGAACTGGGGGAGCTAGAATCACTCCAGGGAGTCGACCATCAGTATATTTTATAGCATACGCAATTGATGCATTATTTATAAGAGAATAAAAAAGTTTTTTATATGCAAGATTCACTTTTCACATAGTTTGGATATTTTTCCCTTTTTATTTAAATTTCATTTTTTGATGCATTAATTAATTTCATTTAACTGACTAGCTTTCTCTGGTTTCTTCAAGTGATTCTATTCCAAAATCTTCCTTCTCTTAACTATCATAAGATATTGTGTAATAATATAAATTAAATATAATAAAATTATCTTATAACAATGTTAGTTACTATACTCCTCAGAAACAGCGTGACCTATTTTTATTACTTTTTTTTGCATCAATAGGTTCGAGAATCGGCAACTATATATTTTTTAATTCCTCGCAGACGGAGTCGTGAGTGACAGCTTCTTTCTATATAGACATTTTTAATAGCAGTGTACTATATTTTTTGTTCACCCGAAATCGCTGAAATAGCGAAGTGACCGTTGACCATAGACATACCCAATTGCATATGCGTTACCTACCTTTAATCTACGGAGGACAGGATGCACAGAAATAAAATAATTTCCTTTTCCATGCATCCTCTCATCCGGAAAGTCCACGTCCACTTCCCATCCTTTCCTTAAGAAAAAGGGGGGAAAGGGAAAGAGGACTAAATTAGGCCTCCGGGACGCACACTCATTAAACGAAACGCGGAATTGCTTCCACTTCACGCCTATCTTCTGTGTGGTCGTGGTATTTCACCGGACGAGCCGGGCCAATTCGTGCGAAGATGTTAAAGCGGGCTCTACCACTGTTAAAATTATTACGTTAAGTTACGTTATTGAAGTAACGGCTAAACGTTCGTTCAAAATATGTAGAGAAAACTTTCCATAGGTTTTACTAGTATAACCATTGTTTGTATGTATTGCGTAGTTTACAACTTTTCCAAGGTTATATGCATTGTTGGTGTATATGTCAAAGTTATATCGTACTCGCATCATGTAGGACGCAGTGACGTGCATTTCTCTATTTGAAAGTCGGTGGCAGATTGCCAGCACTACTTGCAAAATGGCTTTCACTGCCTTTGACGCAGCCTAACAAAGGAAAGATTATTATTCGGAAAATTCAACAACGAATAATGCTACAATCATTTAAACGCAAACGGTCTTTATATAATGTATTTTTGAAACTAAGAGTACGGTAGTATAACTTTCGAATTAGGAGATGTAAATAATAATGTTATCGGAAGTGTATGAAGAAACAGCTTTTCAAAGTTAGGGTTACACTAAGATTTTGGTCCATATGAATTTGTTTCGGAATGTAACCCTCCAGAAAACATCCATTTTGGTATTGTATATCGTTTGATTATATCCTAACCTTAGAACCAAGAACCAAGGCATAAGTTGGGCCGATAAGCCCAGCTATTATTTACAGTAATTTTTTTTTAAGATTGCGCCCATCCCACGATTCGGCCCGTCTCACCGGGTCGATGGAGCCATGTGTGGTGGTGGGCTTAGAGATTTTTTCTTAGAATACGGACCTCAAGGCATGGTCTAACCAATATTTTCTGGAAGTGATCAAAGGCGAGCACGATTGAGCCATACTTTTCTCGAACATGAATAATATTCAACAAGAAACATGAGAGGGAATTCTGATAAATTGTAAGTGTAGCGTGCTAAGCTATTCAGTTACAGATGACGCTTGACTACACAGCGCCATGTCAAGTATGTGGCCGCTTTATGTCGCCTCCAATACAACCATGTTTGATATTGACTAATCCAATGGACTGTGAAGCTTGAGTACTTACATGCCAGTAAAGCTACGTTATGTACTATAACTATACAACAAACAGTGTAGAAAATTTGTATGTTTTTTATTAAAGATAAGAAAATTTTATAGCAAAATATGTTAAGTTTGCTTTATTTAATTATTTTTAGATTTAAGAATTTCTGAATTTACAACAATCGGTCATTTTTATGTATATTTTAGATAGAATGTTACAAAAATTGCAAATAGAAGATGAAGACAAAGGAAGATAACATCTGAACATATGAATGTCGATGCGAATAACATTCGAATGTTAAGAAAGGAATTTTCTTTTATCTCTCGTTATCGTCTATATGTAAATTATGTCTCAAAAATCTGTAATGAAAACATCAAAAATATGTAATCATGAGACTCTTGATCTGACACACAAACGACAAATGTTGTTTGTAAGACGATACACTATGAATATTTTTTAAATAATTAATAAATCTTACTTCTTATCAATATTATAAATGCGAATATTTGGATGGATGGATGTTTGCTTGAAGGTATCTCCGGAACGGCTGCATAGATCTCGCTGAAATTTGGCACACATGTAGAACATAGTCTGAAAGAACACATAGGCTACTTATTAAGTTTTTTTAATTGTGCGCGGACGCAGTCGCGCTACAGCGAGTAAATGATAAACAAATAATATACACATTTATTCTTCGTGTAGATATTTCGTTTGAATAGTTTGTGTTCCCCATTCATCCGTTTCTCCTCAATTTAACAGACGTTATTAATTTGAAGCCGATTTGGCTCGTCCCCCTGAGATATTACCTGAACCGAAGTACGGACAAACTGCCAAATGCCTATCATTAATTTACTAATGGACTTAAGAAATAGAACCTCGTGCATCGTTTGTGTTTGAACTTTAAGTCAAAAATGATTGAATAAATAATCACGTTTTCAATATTAGATAAAATAATTTATAAAAAAAGGTTTTACTCTTTATTAATTAAAATTGTCTCAAAATCAGTTAAATTATAACAATGATTGTATTTGAATATTTTACTAATGTCATAAATGTGAAAACATTCGCAACAGATGGATGGATGGATGTTTGTTTACAGGTATCTCCGGAATGTCCCAACGGATCTTGATGAAATTTAGCACAAATGTAGAACATAGTCTGGAAGAACAGATAGGCTACTCATTTTTTTATTTCCGCGCGGACGGAGTAGCAGGCGACCGCTAGTACATATATATTTATAAGCTGCTATATTTTTAATAGAAAAGAAATGTTACCTATTTCCGTTTCAAACAATGTAATATGATAAAGTTTATATTATCGCGAAGTATAAATTAAATTTTCATAACTTTATTTTTAACCTCACGAGAAGGCATCATAACAATTTATTATGCGCATAAAGCTTCATTATTCCCTTGTATAACTTCTCTTACTTCAAAGTTGCCACAACAGCTATTTACGAAACTTCAAATTGCAAAACCGATTGTCTCAAGTCTATCACAATGGATCAAAGTTTGACAACGAGTGTTTTATTCATTCGACATCTTGACAAAGTCGCTTTCAATTCGATATAAACTATTTCATTGCATATCTATCATTTCGGTTGAGAACTGGTGCGAATTATTGCGCTCTCTACTTTATACGTTTGAAATATTACTACGGGTAACTTTGTATTACCAAGTGAATAACTTTACTAACTGTATTTTACAGGAATATTTAGTCACAGTCTGGAATTTCATTATGTAATAATTTTACTTTAAAAACTTTTTAATTGAATAGAAATAGTTCTTTTTTGTAATTCGAAGAATGTATTAATACTTTGAAACAAGAAAGAAAAGTTCTTTAAACGTAAATTGTCTTTAAAACTATTGAAAAAGTAAGCAAATAAAGAAGTTATTTTCATGTAATCAAGTAAAAATAGAGAAACAAAATGTATTTCAAATTATTTTTATATTTAAACAATTTTATATCTTACTAATATTATAAATGCCAATGTTTGGATGGATGTATGTTAGTAGGTATCTCCAGAACGGCTACATGCATCTCGCTGTGATAGGCATAGATGTAGAACACAACCTGGAAGAACACTTACTCTACTACGTTTTTTTTTAATTTTGCGCGACAGTCGAGTCAGATAGTTTTAGACAAAGTAAAATTTTTGAAGAAATTTTTTTTTTACAAAATTTCCGATTTAATTTATTCTGATGGAGCTAAATTTAATGTCAATCATACGGCACCTAATGTTACATGTTAAATCGCCAAAAATAACATTTAAAAGAATCAATAACAGCAACTCTGGCATACCCGTAGCTTGAAGCTCAGTTGTCTGGGCGCCGTAGCCGCGGTCGGTCGCCTCTACGACGTGCTACAATACGTTACGCGTCTACGATAACAGTGCGGAAAGATGTGATATCGAAAAAAAAAACTTAATTATTTTTATCTTTGTCGGGACTTTTGTGTGTGCAAGATGGATTGGAAGGCGTGTGTATTTTTGTGCATCATCACCTGTGTTACTTGTAATCCGGCTAAAATAGGTCAGTATCAAATATTTATGATAAATGTTACATTCTTATGTACGGTACGCCGATTTGTATTGAATAATGAACCTGTATTTCAAATGAACAAAGGGTTAAATAAGTTTTCAGTATTAATAAGTTATTTTAGTCGTTCGTTTGATGTTAATTACTTTCAAGAATTTGTTTTAATTAAATACCGCAGTATCTTCTTGATTAATTAATAGTTTTTCTTATATTATTATTGAATAACAGATTGTTATTAATAAACTAAATTATTTTTCCGATTAAAACGATTTAAACGTAAATGTACTAGTTGATCAGTATTACAGTTCAATTAACGTGATAACGGTCTCATTTTGAATCATGGTCAGATATAGACTACTTTTCAGTGTTTCTTTAGCTTCGTATATAAATAGTTATCATAATGTTCTGAATAAAAAAAAATTAATATATTATATATAAGAAGATTCAGTATGAAATAAAGAAAGAGACAGTATTTATTACTATCGATATAAAAATTTCCTTAGTTAATTTTATTTAAAATTATATAAGTACAAGGTAAAGTTAAATATATACAAGTAATTTTCTTTCTTATTTTTTTTATTACAAGATCTAGTAATGTTTACAAGAACAACATTAAAATGTGGAATAAAGTTATTTTTTTTTCTATACTTAATTCTATGGTAAATATTATTTTGCATTGAAATCAAGTTGGGGTTAGGTTGGAAGCATTCTATTGTTCTCTACATATGCATATGCATTGTTTACAAGTATATAAAGGAGAATGCGTTAATCTTCGTTTTGAAAACGAACATTTCAATGAATCTGTTGAATGGTATAACAAACAGTGCGTTCTTTTTCGTAACGCGTGCTTTGTTCAATATATGTTTTTGTTCTATATAAAATGTTGTTTATTTTTTATGAAATTTTATGACAACTGAATGAGTGTATAGATTGCAAGGTCATTGAACTACAAAAAAAACTTAGGTTAATTACTCACCTTTCTTTGTAAAATATTTGTGTGTTCATTTTCAAACATATGTTAGTCTCGTATAGTTAGAAGGAAGAAATTAATACTGCTAAAAGGGACCTCTCGGGATAATTACTAAAAATAACACAATGGTGTGTGTTTGTTTTAGGTGTTAATTGTAATATTTGATCAATGAAACGAACAGATAGTTTTCCCTAGAAACAATTTATTATAATATAAACTAGCTGTCGCCCACGACTCCGTCCGCGTGTATATAAAAAAAAACTTAATTAGTGTAGCTCACCCATCCATCCATCCACATCACATCCATCTAAACATTCGCATTTATAATATTAGTAAGTTAAATAAATAGCAGATCTTCAAGGCATAAAATCGAAAAAATAAAGAAAAATGAATAAATAGTATCCTATGCCCGTCTCCAGGCTCTAAGCTACCTCACCAATTTTCTGCCATATCGGTAAAGCCGTTCTTGAGTTCTTAATAGTGTAACTAACACGACTTTCTTTTATATAACAAAAAGAGATGGATTATATTTAGTATTTTTCCCCATGTAGTTATCGAGCTGTCTATGAACCATTTCCGTTTTATCGTTGAATTTTGGGACACCCTGTATATAAAATAATAATAACATAAGTGTCGTACTTAAAAATTTAATTATCTAATTAATTACCATTAAAAATAGTTATTACATTACCTAGTCTATAAGCTTCAAATGCGTGCATGACGTCATAGGCAAACAATAGCAGCTTCTGTCAATCAATACATCAACGTAAGCTACGCTATACTAATAGCACTCAGCTCGTATTGTCTCTGGTAAATAAGAAAAGGTTGCATTGTTCATCAAACAATGGTATGGCTTTTAAATAAAATGTATCGTCTTTAAAATAAAATATGACAAGCAATTGACAACGTGATAAATGAAGATTCGTGATTTAAAGTCAAAGGTCGGATGTTATTATGCCACGAAAATATCTATATTAAGAACTACTTTATAAATTTAATCTATATTTTTACTGTACTGATAATAATGTTTTATTCACGAATTTAATTTTGTTTTATATTGTTAGGAAGAAAATCCTAAAATGTGCCAGTGTATTGACGCAACACTAGCCTTACTAACGTCGACGTTTATGTCCCCTCACTATTCATTGTGACACTGGACTTTGTAACGAAAGCACGTCATTTGCACCAAAGGATTCTAACTAATACTGTCTAAAAATATATATATATGGGTTTTTGTAACTAAATTTAAATTGTATAATACTAAAAAAATTAAGATATAACACAATAATGATTGTGGAATGGATTTAAAGTTTAAATTTATTTATTTATATTAAAATATCATTAAAATATTCCAGTATTTTACTTAAAGTTATATATAGAAATGTTTTATAAATTATCACAAAAAAAACATTCGAAAAGAAGCTTTAAGTTCCGAAAAATATAATTCACTATATGCCTTGAATTATACTAAGTCTTCAGTTGAGTTAGGATTGCGTGAGGTTAGTAATTTGAATGGGACATTTAGAGAATTAAAGCAAAATTAATCGCGAACTTTATAACACATTTTAGGCTTTTAGTTTTATAAAATCTTAATATTTTCACAACATGCAAGACGGTTTAACAAAACGTAAAATATTCATATTAAAAAATAACTTTATTGTTTTCTACCATGGGCAGGGAACTGGTATCCAAAGTAGGGATACGGGGATACCCTGTCAACAGACCATCGAATTAAGAATTGTTTAAAAAAATCTGATTAATATTTTTTATTTAATTAGCAAGCTTAACACAGCTCTTAATAAAATTAAAAAAAAAAACTTTAATAAATTTTGTATGTTTTTTTGAATAATGCAAAGGTTAAGTTAAATCTCTTACAAGATGAACAAATAGTTGCCAATTATATTATGTTTATATTTAGTGAAATAAATGATAAATACTGCAAATATAGTACATAAAATATAGCAGAGAATTGGAATATGTAAGTGTACTGCATGCTAGTAGTCAAACAAGAAGCATTTGTAAATTAAACGTCGCTATCTGTTTATTAAACTCTCTGATTTATAATACTCTATGGTACCCGCTAGTAGTTTGGGACTCACTAATTGCCGGAATATGATACATTGGTAGCTGCATTGCAACTATTGGATTTATAACCACTTCTTGTATTACACCTGCATGTTATCCTATGCTCGTTGTTCACATTTGACAATCAACACAACATGTTTTGTATTATGTTTGGCAGTGTAAACTCATGGTTTTTAAAAATCAAAACATATACGCACGAAAAAACACACAGCGGGCCTAGACGTTATGCATTAGCTTGGAAGAGATTCCATAGCGAACTTCAATAATGTATAGAAGTGACGCGCGACAATCATGTTACTTGTAGAAAGTTATTGTCAGTTCTATACATTTTTGAAGTTCGTTATGGAATCGCTTCCGAGAAAATGTGCTTTATCTAACCCTCTGGTTTACTTTACAAGAATAAATATCTGTAAAATATTAAATATCTCTTGGTAATAACTTAACTAAATAACATTATTTTAATCACCTTCCTACCCTTACTTAGGTCGCTACGTAAACCAAGTCTTCCGCTACAGTATAAATTGCTTTTTTTAAAGAAAGAACCTTTCCACAAGTAAGACTTTAATTGCTGTAATACAAGTCTTGGCACAGATACGACCATGCGTACGCAGCGCTACATAGAGTAGAGGCAGCTCATTGAGGTCGCGTCTTCACTCGGAAGCATAAGTTGACATTCCCCGACCTCATACGACGTGAGTCCTTCATTAAAGTGCACTAGTAAAATTCCATTTAAACTAAGTACAAGTCTTTGTGTTACACTTATTTTGGACTTAAAACACTTAGATATTTCAATGTTATACCTAACGAAGGAACTGAACGATGAATATTAATTATAATTATATTAAACTAGCTGTCGCCCGCGACTCCGTCGACGTGAATATATAAAAAACTTAATTAGTGTAGCCCACCCATCCATCCATCCACATCACATCCATCTAAACGTTCGCATTTATAATATTAGTAAATTAAATAAAAAGCAGCTCTTCAAGTCATAAATTCGAAAAAAAAATAGTATTCTATGTCCGTCTCCTGGCTCTAAGCTACCTCACCAATTTTCAGGCATATCGGTAAAGCCGTTCTTGAGTTATAAATAGTGTAACTAACACGACTTTCTTTTATATATAGATTAATAGTTTTTAAAGCATTTTTTTTAATATTAGTACATAATTGATTAATTAATTAGTATATAGTTCATTTACTAATATTTCTTGTACCTTTCCAACTAAGGTCAAGGCTAGTACTACTTTTACGATAATAGCCGAATGGCGGGCTTTAAACCTCGACCACATTATCGGTAATCCCTTAACCATTAGACTATTGACGCTTCACTACACAACACTACTTAAAACTATATCGATGTGATTGTCGTTAATTATAAAATAATAAGTTAAACTAAGATTTATTCATTACTTATGTAAATAACAATTATCCTATAATTTATATCTTTTCCAGTTATTTTATCTTACATTTAGAAGTAACGTAACGTAAGTTTTATCTGGTTACCAACTTTAACAACCGCTCCAATTATGTTAACGAACCTGTGTGTTTTAGAAAAGAAATAATTCGGTTTGCAACTACAAAAGAATTTCATTTTACGTTACGAATTTGACAGTTTTTAGATGGAAATGGGAGATGTCTGAATAATGTCTACACAATTGAGTTTAAAATATGACGATAAAAATACGCTATTCTTCGGTGTGACAATTTCGACGTTTGTCTTGTGTTTTTTTGATTTTTTTTAACAATTTATTTGTTCTTGAAGTAATTGAGTTCCGTAAGACATTTTGTATCTATCGGTAATTCTTTTTTGTATTGGTTTTTACATAAAGTTTATTTCAAGCTATTGTTACTTGAAATTATGGAACATTTCGAAACGATTTAATCGTTATTTTATATCACAGAAAAAGACATAATAAAAAGTTTTCCAATTTTTTTTTCCTTACACTTTTGTTTCGTGTTTCTCATACTTTCCGTGTTATAAGTCTTGACACATGAGACGAGATAATATGCCGATAACGCATTACAGTCACGTCTTACAGACGCGAGGCAACAGGAAATTGTTTTGATTACAGCCCACAACAGCTGTACGAACTTGTGCCGTAACATAGCGGTGAATGCCTAATTGATTATGATATAAAACTGGTAGTTTTTCCCTGAGCTATGTCATTTGTTTATATTTATATGTATATAAAAGAAAATCGTGTCAGTTACACTATTTATAACTCAAGAACGGCTTTACTGACTTGGCTGAAAATTGGTGAGGCTTAGAGCCAGGATACGGACATAGGATACAATTTATTCATTTTTTTCGAATTTATGCCTTGAAGAACTGCTTTTTATTTAACTTAATATTATAAATGCGAATGTTTAGATGGATGTGATGTGGATAGAAGAATGGGTGGGCTACACTAATTAAGTTTTTTATATATCCGCGGGCGACAGCTAGTATATAAATAAAACTGGAGTGACACGCGTGATTTATTTGTGTTGCTAAAATAAAATAAAATCATATTTGAATTCCCCTGAATCTTTTTACTCAATCCGCTAACATAGTCCTATCTTTGAACAGAAGGCACTATGATCTGAAAAGCCCAAACTTCTTTGACCTATTTACGTAGGCTGAGAGAATATAAAAGTAGGCAAACTATAAGATAGAGCCTTGCTTTTAATACTTTCATGTTCGCGTCTTCCCTGAGGAATCTGTGACTTTTGGAAAAACCTAAAAAGCTTTTCCAATCTAGAAAGTTTGATGTCTTACACGTACATGGATTAAGTAAGCATAGAAGCCTTAACTCGATCTCAAGAATGGTTAAATATAATCACACATGAAGTTCACAGCTTAAAAATGTGTTTGCTCTATACTTTTTAATGACTAAATAAAGACAAAAGTGTTAAAATTTTATGAACAAAACAACATTATTATTGTTTTATTTTGTGTCATAAAGTTTTAAATCATAAATCAAATTCGCAATAAGAAAGTATTCTTTACCTTATCATCCAGTTTCCGCTTGAGAGCTTAAAACTCTCCAGTCATTTCGCACTTCTTAATGTAAATAAGTAATTTATTATCTTACTTGATTTTAAGGTTCAAATTGACTATACATAAAAACTTTGAACGGATTATCTTGGCAGGATTGTCAAATATTTAAACATAAAGTTATATTTTTGTTAATATAGCGAATGTCGGTATTTATGTGCCACGTGCGCTCGTCCGTTACGAAAGCTTCCCGTTTGCAAATGACACAAACAATTTATCACCAGACGTTGTTACAAATGCGCTATCTAGACAATTTGAGCGTTCCCTCACTTAGCGTCCACCAGTCTTTGTTGCGACTATGATTGTGAATAATTATGTATGAGACACGCTTCATACACAACCGCCATTTACGATGCATATTTGGTTTACGAGATTTACGATTTTATTACGCAGTTATGAAGTTCCATAACCTTTTTTTAATATGGGGAAATAACTACGCATATTTGACTCTATGAGGCGATAAGTCCGATTATGTCAGAGTTACATCGACTAAAACGGCGGTCACCACCTATTTCTTCTTACTAATTATCTACAACTATATTAAGATAAACAGATAGAATAAGGGAAGAACACAATATGAACATGGGACTACAAAAAAATTTAAAGCTGATTAGTTCAGCTTTCAAAACAAAATAGGTTATTAATCCAAATACGGTAAATTAAAAACCTTTTTTTTATAAAAATCAATGGTTTTTAATTTTGTAAGTAGGTAATTTTATGTTTGTATTATACTATAGTTAAAAATAAAATGGTTGAAATCAAATAAACGCACTGTTATTTATTGTCGACGCATTTGTGTCGTCATATTTTATTCCTGTTTGTTAGAATGGCAGCCTTAAAAAGTACTGGCTCGGAATGAAGACGGGCAAACAAAAACATGTGGATGCAAAGAAATGGGACTGAGTTCAGTACATTCCTAGCGTGTACAACGCAAGTTACATGTTGCCTGCATTCAACTTTTTTAATTTAAAACGTAGTCTTCAAGTCTGTACTTCAAAAGGCTAAAGTCTATTTGAGCCTAGAACAAGGAACGCTTCAAAAGAGCTTTTAATGAAATGGGACTTACGTTAATAAATTTCTTTTTTTTTTTACAAAATATATTTAAACGTTTTCATTTTTGTAAATCTTAAAAAGATGCTTTTAATTTTAATATTCTTGTTCATCAACAATCTTTTTGATGTGTTATTCAGTTGGTACTTTTTAGAATTATTTTTTTCTTTTAAAAACTTACGTTGTTCTAGATAACTATAAACAACGCATCTAAAAAGAATTGTCAAAAAAACTTTAAGTTAAACCTTTTAGTAGCAACCGGAACAGACGTAATTATCATTGTCTAAAGAAAACAAATATGTAATCAGGACATTGATTTTTTTAAACATCAGAAGTTGGCATACGAGTAAGGGGCTAGTATTATTTCGCCGTAATAGCGAAGCTGCCCAAAGACATTCGCAATTTCAGGCTGCCACTTTACATCTCAGTAATATTATATATGCGAATGTTTGGATAGACGGATGGATATTTCTTAGAAAATATCTCCACAACGAAACAACGGATCTTGATGAAATTCGGCACAGATGTAGAGCATATCATGAAAGAACACAATGGAATTATTTTTTTCCGCGTACGGCGTTGCAGGCAAGAGCTAGTCTTAAATGAATATACTGAATTTATAAAGCGACGTGTATTTATAATTCAGATGACGTAGCCGCATCGATATGAATCAAATGGTTTTAATTTTGTAAAAACCCTGTGCGATTGGAGCTTAAACCGCGTGTTATATAATGATAAATGTTTTATTACTTTAATAAATTGTAGTGAACAAAACTATCGTAAAACAATCTCAATAAATTATAGAATAACTTTTATTAATTACCTGTGGGTCTTATTTAAAAAGTTTCCTTAAATTAATATATGCTTAAACGATTAAATTTGTTACTCAATTAAAATCTTGCATAGCTAAATTTATCATCGTGAATCTACCAGAGGGCCTATCACTGAAATTTATGAGAAATTGTTCGTAACGTCATCGATAAAATTTGTATGAGATTTGCTTTTGTAATTTAAGGGCGATATGGGTGCTGTACAAGTTTACTGTCGATGAATTTCCGAACACTTTCTTGTAAATTTTCGTGCTGGGGAATATCTATTCTTCAGATGACGTACGTCTGTTACTATGACTTTAAAATATATTTAATTGTGTGTTAAACGATATAAATTAAATTAATTAAACCATATATCAGTAGTAATATGTTATTAAAGTAAACTGCCAGTATAAAGTCGTTCCATTTAACTAAAACTGTGTCCATTTATATAATTTATGTTTGTTGCACTAAAACTTCTTAATTTGGGCCTCGTCCAATTTACCAGTTATGGTAATTTTCTGAACCAATACTGGCAAAATCTCATAAAATGGATTATGAATTTTAGTTATGACTATAATATACGTATAATAATATGTTTTTTTGTGACTGAGTAGTCACTGTTTGCCTTGAAGAGGCATTTACAGCTTCACCGGGCTTGAGGTGGCCGAGCGCAGATGGCGCTTAGCCTAAACCTCGTTTAAGAGTAACAAGACTTGAGCTTTTACTTACAAATAATAATAGTAAAAAGTAATAAATAAAAAGCATTAGAAACAGAATTCTTACCAAGGTCAGGCTTTTTGAGTTACATGGACAAAGCCGTATCTTATGATAACCTTATCCTTATGTAACTGGCCAACCAGCGACTCCTTTCGCGCGGAATTAGAAAAAAAACTTATTAAGTAGCCTATGCATTCTTTTAGATTATGTTCTACATCTGTGCCATATTTCATCATGATCCGTTGAGCCTTTTAGGAGTTATCTTGTAACAAACATCCATCCATTTAAAGTATTTATAATATTACTAAGAGATGTTACAGTATGATGCTCATTTAATTTTTATTTTCTTAAATCTTATCGTAAGGCGGGTAACTATAGAATACAAGTCTAAGTATAAACTAGCTTTTTAGTGGACCTTTTTGAATTACATATTGAATTTAAATTCGGTCACGTAGAACTAGGCCAAATTTCTGGCGCGATTCCAGTTGTTAGGGTACCATTACGTTACTCCTTTTTTACTCTCTGTTTTGTAGTGATAGTCTGCATAGACCTGCCAGCCTTCAGTTTTTACGGTTACTTTTTATGGTGAGGAATAAATATAAATATTTAGTGGAATCCTCACGATATGACTTTGTTACTGGAATTTCTAATTACCTGGAGTTATTCACTATATTTAAATGGTCAAACTTTTTGGAGTTTAAACTTTTTACTGTTATAAAAATTAAAGATTATAGTATGAAGTTCTTTTTAGTGTAATTTGGAATTAGTTCTTTTAGGTAATTTAAATCAGAAACAGATAATCAATACGATAATAATTTGACGAATTGAAAATTTCTTATAATTGCAGTTATAGTTTTTTTTTTACTTAAAACGGTTATTGTGTACAGATTAAATCAATTAAATGCAAGATGTATTAGCTACAAACGTTTCTATAAATTATAGCGTTTATTTAATTTAATTTTCCATTTCAAATGTTTAATAACTTTTCTTTTAAAGCCAAATGAAATTTAAGTTTTATATTCTTAAGTATTTCTCAAGATATAAAGTTACTTTTACTTTTGTAAGGTAAACTCGTGGCTGCAACTTTTTAAATCCCCTCGTGCGCAACTAAGCTGAAAATTTTTAAAGTTATGACAATTGTGGTAAAGTTGAATGTATTTCTCATTTGCTCCAAAGATGCTAGTTTTCTTAACACTTAAGAAGGAAAGAAAATTCTATATGGTGTTTCTTTTATAACACAAACTAGCGGCCGCCTGCGACTCTGTTTGTACGGCATTAAAAAAACATAAGTAGTGCTAAGAACAAAATCCGAAAATGAGCCAGTGTATTAACGCAACACTAGCCTTAGTTAAATGTCGACGTTTATGTCTACTCACTATTCATTCTGACACTGGACTTCGTAACGAAATCACGTCATTCTCGCTTAAGGATTCTAACTAATACTGTCTAAAATTAACAGCCTATGCGTTCTTCCAGACTATGTTTATCTATGCCCAATTTCATCGAGATCTGCACAGCCGTTATGGAGACACCTTCTAACAAACATCCATCGATCTAAACATTCGCATTTATAATATTAGTAAGTTTTAACTTATGCTTTTTATTTCCGCGAGCCATGAACATTGACGAAATATGTTGGAGAAATAAATCGCTTCGTTTTCAAGTTTTAAATTTACCAGTGGAATTAAATCGAACCTACGTTATTGGGTACATAAAACCACTGGACTGTATGATTGGTTTTTAATTTTAAATAACGATATTAAATAATAATCGTTACATCATTTTAATTACTTTAAATAAGTTTGGTCAAGTTAATTTATAGTGCATTTTCCCTGTTTCATATTTGCCCATTAAGTATATTATGACGAAGGTTCCATTTCATTAGCCTGTCAGTTTACATTGTCAATTTATTTTTAATATTAACGTACATTATTTTATATAACTGGCATGTAACAATTGATTATGTATTAAATACTTTTTGTTAATTTGATCCAGATTCGAATTTATATGAGAAATGTTAACCAACCTTTTATTTTAAAGAATCTTCAATAAATGTTTCTAATTACGAATTTATTTAAATACCATAACAATTAAAACTTAAATAGTAATTTTGTTTGTAATCTTACTTTTACTATCTTATCTTACTAATATTATAAATTCGAATGTTTAGATGGATGGATAAATGGATGGATGTTTGTTAGAAGGTATCTCCAGAACGGTTCAACAGATCTCGATGAGATTTGGCATGGATGTGGAACATCATCTCATTTTAACAGTGGTAGAGCCCGCTTTAACATCTTCGCACGAATTGGCCCGGCTCGCCCGGTAAAATACCACGACCACACAGAAGACTGGCGTGAAGTGGAAGCAATTCCGCGTTTCGTCTGATGATTGTGCGTCCCGGAGGCCTAAGTTAGTCCTCTTTCCCTTCCTACAATTTTTCTTAAAAGGAAAGGATGGGAAGTGGAAGTGGACTTTCCGGATGAGAGGATGCATGGAAATGTTTTCTTTATTGCATCCTTTCCTCCGTAGATTAAAGGTAGGCAACGCATATGCAATTGCGTGTGTGGCAACGGTCACTTCGCAATTTCAGCGATTTCAGGTGGTCGCTCGCTCGTTTGTCACCTTCTGATATAAAAAAGAAATTTGGAACATAGTCAGAAAGAACAAAGGGCGATAGCTAGTAATATATTATTTTTACAATATACTTTGTCAAATAGTAAAAAAATGTATTTTCTTTACAGGTAAAGACATAAAAGTTACAGTAAACTACATTGCGGCCAATAAATTTCGTCATTAAGTTGTCAAGATGTATTAAAATAAATTGCACTGAATCATGGCATTTGTAGAAATTAATGAAAAATTTATTACGAACTCCAATTTCATTTGAACATGAAAGATTATATAACCATATTTTAAGATGCTTTTAATCTTTTTATGAATTGAATGAAATTCGTTGACTAATTATTTCTTAGAAGGATTTTAACATAACTCATAGCTAATGTTAGCTTAGGATATGTTATATAATAATAGTCGAATGGCAGGAAACGAACCTGTGGTCAACTGATCGGTAGTCTGTTAGATAACCAATAGGCTATTGACGCTTCAATTTATAAGGATTTCGTATATCAAATTATTGATGAAACTAATTTTATTAAAAGTGTTTAAAATTAGTAACAATGGTAGAGCACGCTTTAACATCTTCGCACGAATTGGTCCGGCTCGTCCGGTGAAATACCACGACCACACAGAAGACGGGTGTGAAGTGGAAGCAATTCCGCGTTCCGCCTGATGAGTGTGCGTCCCAGAGGCCTAATTTAGTCCTATTTCCCTTCCCACCTTTTTTCTTATAAGTAATGGATGGGAAGTGGAAGTGGATGATATAAAAAATGCGTTAATATATTTTAAAATGTCAATTTAAATTACGATGAACTAAAATATCTACATCGATATAGCCTGTGATCCAACGTCACCAAATTTACCGGAGTAACTATGCTAAATTGAAAAGGCGTCCCCTTCCTTATCAATTTACCTAACGAAGTGAGCGCCCTAATTCGACAGGCTTGGCACATCTCCAGAGCTAAAACCGTGCTAAGTATTCCTAGCTTATAACGTAATTGAAGAGTAACCTATATATTATAAAACAAAGACGAAATTGCTAATTGTAACATCCAATGTTGTACTGTATCTTTTAACACTTAACCCTTGAGTTTTCACTGGTCGAAACATTCACGTTCAACTTTTTTTTTCTTCATCTTTCTTTCAATAATTGTAATTTAATATTTGCATGTTTATAACTAAACAATTGCATAGATTTTAAACTTTGGTATGATGTTTTGAAGATGCTAGAGAAGGTGAACTAAAATAATTTAGTTTTTAAGATTCTTTATTTTGATTATTTAAAACTATGACTTTACTAGCTTATGCCCGCAACTTCATCTGTACAGAAATAAAAAAGAGAGAAATGTATCACTCGAGGCTAAGTTCTAAATTTCTATCAAATTCCAATAAGAAGTATTGAAACGGTACGGATTTATCAATTAAATTTGTGAACCAAACGTAAGCCATGGAGCTGCACATATTTCCGGGGTCATTGGTTGTTGCAGACTGTGTTCATCTCATGGAGATAACCGTCCTGATACCTTAACCGATGTTTATATGATTATATTATATGTTTATAATATGTATAATTAACTTCAGCTAAAATTGTAAACCCATAAAGTCATAGATACCCCAATTTTATATTGGTAACACAAAACATTTTTGTATATATTTTTTTATCTTTTTCTACATTGGTGCGTGTAACGAAATACAACAATTTTTTTATACAATTTCATTACAGCACAAAAAACAGAGTCGGTATCGAGGCGAAATTTCATTCCCTTTCATTTCGAGTGGCCGGGGTTTGATCGTGTTTTGATTACGGATCGGCAACCTCGATATGTATATTAGAATCGAAACAAACATAGGAATAATGTGAATAATATTTTTCAAATAAATATTTCGTTTTTGTTACATTGTTTGAATTGCCTCTGATAAAGGTATTTAAGATCTGATTTGTTGTTTAGTTAATAATCGAAAGTCGTGACTGTATTTTAGTTTCATAATACTAACTGTAACCCGCGACTCCGTCGGCACGTAA
>NW_013531704.1:8437136-8499512 GCF_000836235.2 Papilio xuthus | reverse complement strand
TTCTTCCTTAAAATTAAACTCTTCTTCCGGTTGCTTTCTCTTCCGCAGTGTTGGACGTTGTTCCATAGTGGGAAGGTTGCGTAGATCAGGAAAAGACTCGCTGCCGCCTGTTTTATTATCCTTATTCGTCGAGCGCATCAAACTCATGGTCACCCTATTTTATAACGCACCGTGTGAGAGTTGAGTATTTTTGTTATTGTTGGTACTAATTCGATCGCGTCGCAGTATGATGCATTCACCGCTCACTAATAAACACAATATTTAAAACAAGACCGTATTCAAATCACATAAAACTTAATTTTAAATGCAGTCACTTTAAATTATAATATTAAAAAACATTACGCACGTCTATTCATATCGACTACTGGACGATTATAATTAGTTCAATTTAGTATATATCATAAGGTGACAAACGAGCGAGCGGCCATCTGAAATCGCTGAAATAGCGAAGTGACCGTTGCCCATAAACACACGCAATTACATATGCGTTGCCTACCTTTAATCGACGGAGAGGATGCACAGAAAGAAAATATTTTCCCTTTCCATCCATGCATCCTCTCATCCGGAAAGTCCACTTCCACTTCCCATCCTTTCCTTATAAGAAAAGGGTGGGAAGGGAAAGAGGACTAAATTAGGCCTCCGGGACGCACACTCATCAAACGCGGAATTGCTTCCACTTCACGCCTGTTTTCTGTGTGGTGGTGGTATTTCACCGGGCGAACCTGGCCAATTCGTGCGAAGATGTTAAAGCGGGTTCTACCACTCTTAAATTAAAACTTTAGTATTAAAAAATCGTAATAGCATTGAATATGTTCAAATGAATTAAACTAGACAATTTCGCCCCGGAAGCCTTATTTAAGTCCTCTTTACCTTCCCACCCTTTTTCTTATAAGGAAAGGATGGGAAGTTGATGTGGATTTTCCTGATGAGAGGATGGCAAGTGAAAATATTCTCTTTCTGCGCATCCGTCGACTAAAAGTAGGTAACGCATATGCAATTGCGTATGTCTATGGGCACCAGTCGCTTCGCTATTTCAGCAATTTTAGGTGGCCACTCGCTTGTTTCCCACTTTATGATATAAAAAAAATATTCAAAATATTATAAACATAGTATCTAGTAACATTGTTATTCCAACCCAACCCATAACTCTATATAAGTCAGTATAAGTCAATATCCCTCATGGATAATGGATACAGCATTAACGGAGTAACTTACCCCGACGCGTTTGCAAAAAATACTGCTGACGTCACGACAAGGTTCAGTCACTTCTCGCATTAGCTCGCTTCAGTGAATCTTGCAGTATGTGAAAACAATTCTTGTTTAATGTCGAAAAAGTTTTGTGTTTTATAAATATTTTCGCTATACCTAGATAAAAATATTCTAGTGTCAATATTACAATTGTGGACATCCACTGTAGAGTTTTTTGAAATAATGTAAAATTATTGATAACTTCTCTAAAATCTTACTAATATTATAAATGCGAATGTTTCGATGGATGGATGGATGTTTGCTTAAAGATATCTCAAGAACGACGAAACGGATCCCGGTGAAATTAGGCACGGATGTAGAACATAGTAATAACACAACGGACAGCGTCA
Organism: Papilio xuthus; assembly: GCF_000836235.2. NCBI lineage: Eukaryota > Metazoa > Arthropoda > Insecta > Lepidoptera > Papilionidae > Papilio > Papilio xuthus. The sequence goes on along the minus strand of NW_013531704.1, from coordinate 8,497,914 downwards.
CGGGCTACAGCTCACCAAGTCAAGTCACGGATATATAAATAGGTAATGTAAATTAATTTTGTAAAATTTATATTTCATGTAATTTATAAAATACCAAAAAGAAACAAATATAAAATGAATAATTATATCTTTAAATTCTTTTTCACTTTTAAATCAATTAGAGGTTAGCTAAGATTAGTTCGTTGTATTAAATCTTGTTACACGAGGCCCCGGGGAACTCCTCGAGGTGGCGGAGATCCCTGCTAATGTCAGACAATTAATCTTTTCCTTCGTGTTATTGAGGATGTTAGCAAGTAACCATGGCAACGCGGCTGATGAAATATTTATATCTAAACAATACCTTTATAAGGGTATCATACAGAATAATGAAAATCAGGGATGTGCTTATCATCAATTTAAATAGATAAACTTTATAGAATAACTTCTTAGAAAATAACCGTGGGTTTTCGAGACCACAATATCCGTTTAAAGCACACTGTTCCCTCTGTTTTGTTAAGAATTATGACTGGGGATACGATATGTTTTATACACATAATTTGGACTCAGAAACCCTTGGTTAATATTTAGTTAAATGTACTTTATATATTACATGTACATTATTAGTCCCGGCTTTGTCTAAGTAACTGTGGTGTTGCATTACCGAAATAAGTACAGAAAAATCTATTGTCATCCCTGTCACTCTCGTTGCAAAAGCAGGAAATCCACGATAAACAGAACAACTACACTATATATACGACACTTCTTTTGCTGCATTATACCGGTCTCTTTGTTCCTTTTATACAAATTCTTAACATTTATTCTTATTATAAATTAAATGGAATAACACAAGGCCGGGTAAAACTGATTAGTAAGACAGGGTTCTATCTGGCTCGCTTCCAGCTGTACCGGCTGTTGGAATAACAACTATGTCATTTTTTGTCTTACGAAACCTTGTATATAAATTTCATTCAGGTATAAAAATATGGTGCCATTTACCAGACTGACAGCAGAGTTGTATTACGCTTGTGTTAGTAAAAGTAAATAACATAAAAAGCGGATCAATCGAATCGTATTATTCGGTATGTCGTAAGACATTTTTTTATATATCGATAGAAGGCAAACGATCTGCCACCTGAAATCGCTGAAATAACGAAGCGACCGTTGCCCATAGACATAGGCAATTGCGTATGCGTTGTCTACCTTTAATAGAAGGAGGAGAGGATGCACAAAAAGAGAGTATTTTCCATTCCCATACATCCTCTCATCCGGAAAATCCACTTTCAATTCCCATCTTTTCCTTGGATGGAAAAAAATTGTGAATTCAAAGTTTTTTTTTTATTTAACTGTTACCATTACGGTGAAAATTTACAGTCACACTTTTAAAGTAAATAATGATGAACTATAATTAATGATTGTTTATCAAATGATAAATTATTATCATATCCATAAAATTAATAATTAATTTAAAAACATGGAGTTGATTAATATTACAAAAAGCTACTCTTCGTAAAGGTGGAAGCGTAATGTGATTTGCAATTAATATCGGAGTAATGTACACTTCATAAATTTAAACGTCGACATGTTTCAACAAAAATTGCACTCTGCCTTCCGTAGTTATTAAATTTTCAGTGTTCGATACACTTTGCCTGCACTCGATTTCGACATAAATTTAATAATTAAGGACTTACGTGTACGAAATGCGAAACAAAAACTCATTGGTACACGACGGGATTTCAACCCAGGATTTGCAGATTACAAGTCAAGTGATTAACTCCTGAGCCACCCACGCTCGATTACTATGTACTAACAAAGTATTATTACTCAAACTTAAAAGCTTGCTTAAAAGTTCGAGGGCCTACATATTACACTTCTACGTTATTTAACTAAACAGTTTAAGGGAACTGCGAACAAGCGTTATGTATTTGCAGAATCAGGTGGATTATCTCCAGCGAAGTGAGCAAACAAGTAATCCACTTAAGACGGAATTAAACTGAGCCTCCACAATCTACACAATCCTGAGGAAGGCTTGTTAAAACATGAACTAAATTGCTTTTAAACTTCGCAACTTTATATGACCTATATTGGTTCTTATTTTTAATATAGGTCATTGAAATCTGTTTCAGTATTTTTTATATGGAATAAGCCAGCACTTGACCACCCACCTGATGTTAAATGATGTAGTCGAAAGATGGTACGTGCTAGTTTAGTCATTCAATCTACTTTTGAACGCCCCCATGTTATACTTGTACGGAAACTAACGCTGGCAACTTATTCCAATCCATTGCTGTACGTACAAAGAACGCTGATTCGAATCTCTTCGTTCCACCGGTTTTAACGTGTTTTAATTGTGAGTACGTTGGCCTAAACTATGTATAAATTTTCATGAGCTAGGCGTCGAGTTCTTGGTAGCTCATAGCGATGACTGTTATTTTGTTTTTTATTTTATTTTGTTATTAAGAAATAACAAAAGAAGTCGTTGTGTTATTTCAACACAGCTTCACATTACAATTCGTGTTTGACGAACCTTCAATAGATATCTTATGAAAATGTAAATAAATTCATGAAATTCCGCCAATATTGAGTCTGTGTCAACGAAACCGTTCATTTTCCGTCCTTAATATAAAAGATTTAGTTCGCATAATATTCATACTTGAAGTCCATTAACTTCCCTTCGTGTTAGGGTTGTCGACTTAATGACGAAATTTTATTGCGTCATTTACGCTACCAATTGATGCTAAAATTACCAAAGAAAGTACTAAATTATAAACATATAATACTGCTAGTAATTAGGTATATAATAAGATTATTTAATAGGTACTAAAATTTTGCCCAAAAAGACTTTTTTCCACAATTTAAAAAATAACAAAACTGCCATTATGACATTTTACACAACTATTAGTAATCAAATATCTTTAGTAAAAGAATCTACTCTATCTTATTTTCACTCCGCACTAGGGGTACACAAATGTTAACTCTATCATTCTCTTTATATAAATAGAGTCAAGACATCTGTTTAACAACAGATATTTCGGCAGTGGAAACTCACTGATGACAAGAAGTACAGAATTTTGGTAATTAAGTAAAAATAATACAAATTTGCGTTGAAACCCTAAAGTTGGGACTGAAATAACTTTAATAAAACGTGAAAGTAAATTTTCGAAGTAAAACAGCCCCGGAACAGTTATTAATGTCCGGCAGTCGACGTTACAGCTAAGTGGAATTGAAAGTTTCGATCACCATATTGGATTTACCTCGCAGGTAAACTCAATAAAATTACCTCGCATAAATTACAAAGAGAAAATTAAAAAAAGTGATTTTATTATAAGGCAAACGAGCATGCCGCCATCTTAATTCGCCGAAATGGCGAAGCGACCACTGTCCGTAGACATTAGCAATTGATGAGTTGACCTTTTCATCGACGGAAGGGAATATTTCCCCTTCCTATCCTTTCATTATAATAAAAGGTTGGGAAGGGAAAGATATTGAGGCAATGTGATATAACATTTTAATGTCATTTTATAGTATGTAATTTGAGACATCAGGAAATTTTCGAATTTAATTTACTATTACATTTTATAACTATTAAAAATATTATTGAAGCTTTAGTTAGGATATTCTTTACTAAAAAGTATGGCTTTTACAACGCCATCACTTCACTTTTTGACTCTAGGCCTTTTGAGTAACAAATTAAAATGAATGGTCAGGATCAAATTTTTGTCAACTTTATCGTACTTTAAAAATTCAGACCCGACTTGTTGAAAACTTTGTACTCCTTAAAGATCACATAAAATTTCCATATTTCACGAAAAATTATACCGACACACTTAAATATAAAAAGTTTAGCCATTAATGTGTAACTTAGGGATATTGTTTGAAATATAAAATATATAACAGTCCCTTTATACGAAGCAATCATTAAAGTTTTATGGAACATTTAAAAGAGTTTATATATAAAAGTTTTATTGTTGCTTAATACATTGTTGATTTTATACTTTGTTGTATATAAAGCCCTTTAAACTTACTGCTATTGTACTGTGTGAATCATTGTCTTTCTCAACAGTAAGTCGCCCACTGCTGGGCATAGGCCTCCCCTAAAGATCGCCACGATGACCGGTCCTGTGCTACTTGCATCCAGGACGCTCCCGCAACCTTGACCAGGTCATCGGTCCATCTTGCGGGAGGCCTGCCCACGCTGTGTGAATCATGCCTAGTAATTATTTCGATCGAATCAAATTTATGTCGAAAAATACGTTCAAATGTTATATAGGTTTTGTAGACAGTAACAATTAACCGAAGAGTCATCCTATCTAGTGGGTTTCTGTGACCAACATCTCCGTTTATTGTTATCTCTTTTTTGTCAAAGGTAATGACAGGGATGACGATATGTTTTATAGAGACATTGTAGTTTTAGAAACCTACAGTAAATCGGTAAGTTTTAACATTTGTAAGTCTTCAGCAATTAGCCATTTTATTATTTAAAATTGAAAGCTTAAAGCGCGCAATAAGTTGAATAAAAATTTTGAAATCATACTTTAATTTAAAGCTCAATAAAAGCTTTTAACTTGGTTCATTAAACTAAAATATCTTATAAAAACATTTGTAGAACTAATCAAAAGATAATTATTACTTAAGCTTTCTTATTGGATTTGATCCAAAAACTTTGTTTAAGTTAAGCAGCAACATTTTAAAAGTTGAGTTAACTAAAACTTTTAATACAATTAAGACTCTTTTCAATAAACTTTGATATCAAAAATAAAAATGTAAATAATTTAATTTAAATCTTAAGTTACTTCGATTTAAAGAAATTAATATTTGTAACTCTGTACGCGCGGAATTAAACAAAAATTTAAATAGTAGCCGATGTGTTCTTCCAGGCTATGTTTTATATTTCAGCTGTTCTGAAGTAACAAACATCCATCCATCCATCTAAATTATAGCATTAATAACATCAGTAATATCGTAATAATTATCATAAAAAGATTGTCTTTAGCGTAACTATATTCTATATAAGAAAATATTTAAACCTAATAGCTTTTTATATATATATAACCAACTTACATAACTTCTCAATAATTGTTCTTGACAAAATGCCATTTTACCTTTTGCTGACTTTACCAAAGCAGCTTACGATATTGCGTTGGCAAACGTTTAATATATTATTATGTTAGAAGTACTGTGTATTCAAGCTTTATAACTTACTAGCTGTCGCCCGCAGCTCCGTCTGCGTGGAATTAAAAAATAAATAATTTGTAGCCTGTGTGTGCGTCCGTCCAGACTATGTTCTATATGTATGCCAAATTTCATCGAGATCCATCCAGCCGTTCCACAGATAACTTTAAACAAGCATCCATCCATCCATCCATCCATACATCTAAACATTCACATCCATGGTAAAATCGTACAGTGTAGCTTTAAATAGGGTATACCAAACTCAATCCTGCTTCGTATCGCCGCGTGCGAATAAAAATAAAACGAACAAATTTAAACCGTATCTGTAATAGAAATAGAGTTGTAAGTAAATTAGTAATTTCCATCGGCACTTATAATTCGTCACGTGGTGGCGTGTGAAGAAATATTTTGATATCATTAGAATGTTTTGTACTCTGCAAAACTTAATTTACTATACACAATTATTATGTTAACAAGAAATTACCATTTAAATATGTATGATCTAAATGAAAAATCTACACTAAAAGAAACCTTTATTGACTCTGAGTTAAAACAAATAAAAGCTTTCGTTTCGAAGCAACAAATTACTCATTGTAACATTACCGTTTGCTAGAATTGATTTAGGAAATGAAATGATGAACGCGTTGGATAGTTTCCGCCGTGTGCCCTACGGATGTACATCATTATACGAAGAAATGAAATCCCTTACACGATATAGTACCATAGTCATTTGTTAATCGTAAGGTTTTACTGCACAATACTTGTACAAACAACATTGTCATCCCTTTCGTTATCCTTGAAAACAAATGACGTTCGTATTGTGTGGGTCTGGCAACAGTTTTCTTTGTGTACTACTCCTCCATACATCTCTATCAGCCGTCAAATCTAAATCCGTCACTTCTTACGCATGTCCTCTTTCACACAATCCATCCTTTCTTTGGTCTTCCTCTACCTTTGTAACCATCCACTATTACCTATTGAATGATATTTAAAGATAAATTTCAAGTTACTGTACTTTAAAAAATAAATTAAATAATAATATCTTCGTACCTTTGCCTGGCAGTACTTATAAACTTCTCTGTTATCTGCGAGGTATCTGTCGTCGCGGACAGCTTTGACAGTTTAATTAAGCAATTTCAATATCAGATAAGTTAAAGGGTGGACATTTATCGCCCCTTTTATAATTTCATAGCAAACATTTCACAAGTTTAAAGGAAAATATAGTCCTGATGAAGTAGTTCGGCCGATAAAAAGCACTTTTCAAAAATAAAAATTATATTTTCACGCATAAAACTTGGCATTTTAGGGAAAATATCTGGTGTCGTTTTTACATTATAGTAAAACTAGATGTCGCTCGCGAATCCGTCCGCTCGCAATTAAAAAAAAATAGTAACCTATGTGTTCTTCCAGACTATGTCCTACACATATGCCAAATTCCAGCGAGATCTATGCAGTCGTTCTGGACGCGCCTTTAAACAAACATCCATCCAAACACCCAAACATTCGCATTTATAATATTAGTAAGAAGTAAGATAGAGTAAATATTTTAAAACGAATTACATAATTATTGAGATTAGAATTGACAACCAGTTTTTATTTATACATAGTAAGTTCACACATTTTCATTAAAACAACGTTAATTATAAAGCTTCTTTAAAAGCTATTATGCCCTTTCTCTCGGGATAAGGTCAGTAATCCATCAATCTATTGTTTAATGCATTAAAAGTTTTACGCTCCCAGTTTTTGGGGAGAGGGCGGCCATATTTGGAAAAGCTTTGGCTTAACGCAGATGTTGATCACATCGTCTACACTTCGTAGCTTACCGCAACATAATATTATATAATATATAAAATTCTCGTGTCACAACTTTCGTTCCTATACTCCTCCGAAACGGCTTGACCAATTCTCATGAAATTTTGTGAGCATATTCAGTAGGTCTGAGAATCGGCCAACATCTATTGTTCATCCCCATACATGTTAAGTTTTTTTTTTAATTTAAGACGGAGTTGCGAGCGACAGCTAGTTATATAGATAAAAATGTAATCGACAAATAAACGTCTTCATTGTAAGTTAGTCGACATGACTAAGTTTGACTTCTAATTACGTTCTCATTTATTAAAACACCGGAGATGCAGACTATAATAACTCTGCAAGGAAAGTCCGTAAATTGAATAACCACAACCGTTTGATAGATTTTATTTATGCAAATGCCACAAATGTACTTTCCACTCATATTGCATACATAAAAAGTAATAAAAACAAACGCGCGACAAGAGTACACTTTCTACATACAAGTTAGAATAACATTGTATACCAATTTAAAACATGGAAATTAAATTTTTGTAAATTTAGTAATATTTCTTTTACCATTCCAACTAAACTCTAGGCTTGTGCTAGGATACAGTTTACGACAATAGTCGAATGGCGGGATTCGAACCCCCGACCACGTGATCGGAAATCCGTACGCTTAACCATTAGGCTATTAACGCTTAATTTTTTTTTTAATCATAAGGTGGCAAACGAGTGAGCGGCCACCTGAAATCGCTGATATAGCGAAGTGACCGTTGCTCATAGACATACACAATTGCATATGCATTACCTACCTTTAATCGATGGAGGAGAGGATGCACAGCATCCTCTCATCCGGAAAGTCCACTTCTACTTCCCATCCTTTCCTTATAAGAAAAAGGGTGAGAAGGGAAAGAGGACAAAATTAGGCCTCCGGGACGCACACTCATCAGACGAAACGCGGAATAGCTTCCACTTGAAGCCTGCCTTCTGTGTGGTCGTGGTATTTCACCGAGTGAGCCGGGACGATTCGTGCGAAGATGTTAAAGCGAGCTCTACCACTGTTAGAGATTAGAGACTGTTAGAGATTTCCGCGTGGACAGAGTCGCGGGCGATTGCTATTTATCAAATAATATTAAAATGGCCAATAACAAAGAGAATGAACAAGTTAAATTAAATATCAAAATGATTTAAACTCGAATATCACATTAACTTGTTAATTCATAGCAAATTAACCATCAGTGAAACGGTCTAATAAATATAAAACGAATGTATTTCGCTAATTATAACGAAATAAACAAATTCACATATTGTATACACCGCAACCGCAGCGGTCGAAACTATTTTGTGCGGGTTAATATCGCTACAGTGCATTTCAAACCTCATTAAAGTAACTTAATAACTTTCTATTAAATTGTAATTTCAATTCAATTCAATTTATGGAATTTGATGCTCAAATGTTTTAAAACCGGCAACGCATCTGCGATTCCTCTAGCGTTGCGGATGTCCATGGGCGTCGGATCAAATAATTTTAGGCGATTGATTGCTCGTTTGCCCCTTCTCCTATAAAAAAAATACCAATGATTAAAAAACAGAAAGAAGACTAAACTTAACAAGTCACGTGTATTAACAATTAAAGATTTACGAACACAAAGAAATCCAATAAAACCTCTGGCAGACTTCCAAGAATATCGGCGGAATAGTCAATGAGCCGTATGCGGTTTACTTTTTTGCTATAAAAAACAAACAAATATATTACTACGAATCGTGTAACCATTCGCGGACTTAAGAAGAAAACTAGTCAAGTGCGAGTCAGACTCGCGCTCCTAGGGTTCCGAACAAACCTGTAGTTTTAAGTAAAAGTTCACCTATCACTAAAATCGATTTATAGTTAAAAAGAATAACAAGTTTATAATTTAAAAAGTATATGAAAATATATGTGAAAATATCTGAAAAAACAACATTTTTAAAGTGTGTCATAAGATATTGCTTCAACCCAAATTTCAAGATCTTAGGTCGAATGAAAGTAGGTTTTGATTTTCTTGCAAATAGTTACGAGTTTGTAATGCGCCTAAAATTGCTTTTTCTTTTGATTGCGTTGATAAAGAAGTTCGATTTTTTTACAGCATCAAGGTATTATTGACCTGAGTATTTGATGTGATTTTCAATTTAATACCTCTACGCTTTCACGAGGAAGGGTCTTACTAAGTTCAAAATTATAAAATGTTTTTAGTATACGATGAAACTACGAGTAAAAATTTTGCCTATGTATTCATCCACACTAGCAACTATTTTGTTCAACGTAAGAAACCTTTTTATCAACGAAAAATATTTAATAAATCTATACTTAACATTTGTGTTCAAAGCTTCCATCAAATATTTTACATACTAAATTCAGGCTCAAACAATATAAGTTTAGGTAGAAATTTTCGTCGGCAACATACCTAGGTAATATGATTAGATAGTTGAGATTGAAGAGAAATGCAGTTATGCAGTTGAAGCGTTACCTCGAGCGATAATTATGTCGGCGTTCCTACACAATTGTTTGCATATTAATTACAAGTTTTATGGAATATTTAATAGAGGAATTATTATGTTATTTATGTTGATGGAATGCTCAAGATATTAAGAGCATTCGAAACCTACTTACATGTATACGTATGAATGCAGAAGAAGCGAGAGATATCAAGACGGTGGCAAATGGAGGTTGCCTCTGCCTACCCCTCTGGGTTACGGGGGTAAGTCATGTTGTAGCTGATGTGATGGTATCAATATTTAAATTAAAAAAATATAGGATAAGCATTTATCATACATAACATAACATAGTTTTCTATTTAGCTTAGAATCTGTTCAAGCCCCTCTGTGGAAATCGAACTGTGCAAACAAATCAATGTCACCGTAAAATTGTAAACATCGTTGCATCTTATTAGTAGTTTTACGAACTGACAGAGACAGATTGACAGCATGTCACTGTCAATCTGTCTAAACAAACAATTTACCGGAAATCAAAAACCTAAATATTAATTATTAGCCTAATATAAATTTCGCCAGTTCGTAAAACTACTAATAAGATGCAACGATGTTTACAATTTTACGGTGACAAAAATATAATTTATGTAATTAATTCTATGTTTCTCAATTTCCTCTATGTAGCACTAATGCATGTAACATAGACTCCAGTATAGATTGAAACATGAATCACATTTAAACTAACGTTCATTTGTGTGTGGTGAAAGCTTAACTTAAACTGGTCTATACGTGTATGTTCGCGTAATGACATCTTTCCTGAGGACACTTTAGTTCTACATGCGATTTAATCACAAATATATTGAAACTGAATTCAAGATTTATTATTTCGGTAACGTAATCTATTTTGTGGCTGTCGTTTAAATTTATAAGGCAAGTGATGATGGTAGGGCCAGGTGGGGGCGACCGCCCAGGGCGCCGGGAATAGGGGGCACCGCAGGAGACCAAAGGGGCGCTTGAAATACCACTTAAAATATCCTATCTTTGGAAGTTTTCCCCGACACCAAAAAGGGGGGCGCCCTAAAACTCTCGCCCAGGGCGCCGGAAATGCTAAAACCTGTCCTGATTTTAAGAATCTTAGAACTAGTCATTTTGCATACAGTAAAGCAGCATATTACGTTTCTGTTTATAAATAAATGAGCAATTAATCTTTGTTATACTTAAATTAAATTATTGAAGTATTTAAAACAAAAATACGAAAACTCCACTTGAATATTGATTTGAAATTGATATATTTTGTAGGTTTTATCGAGTGCTTTCAACTCGTGTACTAAAAAAGTACTTGATCGATAACTGGGAACACTTCAACGTTGTGAGCGTTGCGAAAATATTGACTAGCTTACAGTGGTCCAATAAAAAATAAATTCATATATAACCAGTAAACATGCCTATATATTTACTACGAATTACTTCTTAATATCTTACTTATATTATAAATGCGAGTTTAGATAGACGGATGTTTAAAGGTATCTCCGAAACAGCTCAATAGATCTTGATGACATTTTACACAGTTGTAGAACGAAGCAAGGACACGTAGACTATTTTTTTTTAATTTCGCGCGGACAAAGTCACGGGCGACAGCTAGTATTTATATAAACAAAATCCTTGGTAATTGAGAAAGCGCTTATACTTCGTGAGCATTAAGTGATTGTTTCAATATCGTATAACAGTAGTATTTCGTATTAATCGTTCCACCATGTTCTGTTTACGACAGCTCTAATGGCTTAGGGTCCAGTAATTCGCAGTCTTTACTCTGATTGTTCTGTATTTATTTTCTTCTTTCTATTTATGTCTACAACTTATCGTTCAAACATTAGATCGGATTTTAAATTATTTGTCTACGGATTTACTGACGAAATTAGATTTTAAGTTAATTGTAATATTTATCTAGAAATTCTTTAAGAGTTTTCTATATTGTCTATACAATAGAGAGTTTAGTGTCTTAGTAATATTATGAATGCAATTTTTTACATGAATGGATATTTGTTAAAATGTATCTACAGAACGGCTCAACAGATCTCGATGAAATTTGGCATAGATTTGACATATTCTGGTAGAACACAGAAGCTATTAATTATAGTTTTTTTGTAATCCGTTTGGACGGAGTCGCAAGCGACAACTAGTGTGCAATGATATTATAAAATAATCTTAGATACAAATTAGTTTTCACATATTTTTGCAATAATTGTAAAGTTTAAAAAAAAATTAAGTAAACCTTTGAATATATAAAGCTTTACTTCTTTATCTGTTTTTAATTTAAAAGAAAATTCGTGTCACATTTCCTCAATTTCATTCGCTCAAATGTTGTATAAAATTGAATTCGTTTACTTTACCAGTGCCGGCGGAGGAAGAGGAGCGGAAGAGGAGACACATTTTAGATGTATTAGTACCTCGCGGTCTTCTCTGCATATTCAATGCAACTCCTTTAATAGAATTCTTTTTTGAATGAATTGATTATTGTAGTTGAATTTTGCTTGTCACTTATTTCTTAATATAATGGTACTAAATACTAGCTTACGACCACAACTCCATCTACGCGAAAAAAAATTAAGTAGCCTATGTGTTCTTTCAGAGTGTGTTCTACATTTATGCTAAATTTCATCAAGATCCTTAGAACATTTCCGCTATACCTTCTAACAAACATCCATCATCATCATCATCATCAGCTCGCTATACGTCCCCACCGACGGGCTCGGAACCTACCCTAAGTTAAGGGTGACTAGGCCATAGTCAACCACGCTGGCCAAGTGCGGGTTGGTTGACTTCACCAAGAAATTCAAAGACATGTTCTTTGAATTTCTTCTCTGAAATGTGCAGGTTGCATCACGATGTTTTCTTTCACCGTAAGAACGCCAGAGAAATGTACATATGTAAATCGAAAAACACATTGGTACATGGCGGGATTCGAACCCAGGACCTGCAGATTACAAGTCAAGTGCTGAAACCACTGAGCCACTGACGCCATCCATATAAACTTTTTTCACATTTATAATTTTAGTAAGATACATATATTCTCTGTCGGAAAGTGAATTATATTAATGGCAATAACTTTTTGTACACGCAACTAAGTTTAGTCCTCTTTCTAAAAGGGATCTCTTACAACCTTATTAAATATAAAAAACTCCGAGAGTGAGATTAGAGGTGACTGGATAATCAGAACTAAGTTTTCAAGGTCATTGTACACGGATCACAGTATAACAAGCCCAATCATCAAAAATCATTAAATTAAGCAGTCACATAAATCGTTTTCCACTAACATAATAGTGTCAAATCTATTGAACCGTAACAGTAATTCGATAGTAATAAACGAGTGGCATTCGAAAATTATCCGTTGCAATGGATAAATAGGTTACATTGAACAGCGTACGACTACATATTATTTAAATGTGCTTTAAATATCAAGTTAAATAAAACGAATCGCAAATACATGAGTATTTCATTGTTTCATTTTTCCAAAAAAAAATTACACAAATATAAAAAGTTAAATTAAAAAGATGTGCATCATTACGTGTTTTTCGCTAGAGTTTAGTGTCAGAGGATATATACAACTAGTCGCCTTCGACTTCGTCAGCGCGGAAAAAAAATAGAAGTCTCTAATATACCTACGTGTATTAGCTACCTTACCGTCGAAGTCCCGTCAAAATCGGTAAAGCCGATCTAGAAATAATTTGACAAACACGACCTTGGGGACAGGCGGACAAAAAATTTAAAATTGGATTTCGTTATCACCGCCGCGTATACATCATGTGTACGAAATATGAAATAAAGACACTCCAATTTTTTTTTTAATATATATAAATGTCACAAATATTATAAGAGCAAAAAGGTGATATATCTTTTACATTGTTCTAAATTTGAAACGCGCCTCTCGCACCTTTTGTTTTCTTTCTTGAGAAAGTGTAATGACACGGCTGGCCTACAATGTTCCTTAGTACATTTCTTATTCAATATTTCTGCGAGAAAAGCGCAGATTGAAGCTTGAATAAAATAACTGTTCGACGCCCGCCGGCTAAATGAAGTATTTTTCGGTCATTTTCTACGTCTGAATGTGAATAAATGAAAGGAAAGGAAAAAATATAGCGGGGTTACGTAAATATAACAAATAGCATATATTTTCTTGTGTGTAAATAACTATGTTCTTTCCTATACTTATAGTTTTTAAACATTTTAAGTTTATAAAATACGAAACTAATCTTACTTCTTACTAATATGTGAAAGTATGGATGGATGGATGAATGTTTGTTTCAAGGTATCTCCGGAACGGCTGAACAGATTTTGAAGAAATTTGACACACTTGTAGAATATAGTCTGGAAGCACACAAAGGCTACTTATTATGTTTTTTTTTAATTCGCGCGGATGGAGTCGATGGCGACAGCTATAGTGAGGTAAATATAAACATGTTTCTATACAAGATTGACACGAATTACAAGCTTTTTTTTTTACAACAAAACGCATTTATATAGTTAATTATAAACAAAATGTTAAAATGTAATACATTTCTCTTTCTACTTATTTTAAGCTGTCTTCGTTTAATAAGTTGAGTGTCTTTTATTGTTTCAATCCCGTCCTTTATTCAATCTTCAAGTAAAAGGAGGGAAAAATAAGATTCTATAAAAGAACTGTTTGATGCCGTGTCTATTCTTGTCTACGCCGTTCCTTTCGCTATGCTCAAGGTTTTTACATAAATTCTAAAATAATGAGAGAAAAATAAAAGTAGTTTGTAGTTCTATGCAGCAGGAATACTGTATTAAAAGAAGTTGTAACAGAGATTTTTTTTAATTCTTTTATCTGTTTCAACATCGTACACAATGTTTTCTCTGTCAAAAAATACACTTTACCTACATTCTTTTTAATTAGGTGCATTTATTTTATCGAGGCATTTCTCGATAGCCACGGCAATTGGCATTAATTTTCTTTTTTTTTTAATTTTCTAACCGTACAGTATTTTTGAAATAACCTCGGCTTTGTTTCGTTTCATTTCGTATTTTTCTTCCAAATATATTAATAGAAAATGTAACTCCACTCCTAGTGTTCTCGGAACCGTCTTAATAAACCTTTTTCAAACTTTTAAATCCAAGAACGTGCAACGTTGATGAAAGTTTAAAAACTTTTCACTAGTGCTTATTAAAAATGTAGCTGCAATGAAAACTGTCGCTGTGTCTTGTCGCTTAGAGGAGAATACCTTTTATAATTCTTTATTAAGTTGCCACAAAGAATCATTATTAAGAATGTTTAACAAATATAAATAATCGTGATGTAGTGTAGTAGCTTTTGATATAGAATAGCTTTGTAGTAGAATGTATGTACGTAACCTCTTGTTTACCTTATTGTAAAAGTTATAAAGACGTAAAATATACACACCATAGTAGGAGCAAATTTGTACCCCCAGATATTAGTTTACAGGCCTATATTTATTTGGTATAATATGACGAATAATAATAAAGAATAGAGCGTCGGTGGCTCAGGAGTCAAGTAATCGACTTGCATTCTGCAGGTCTTGGGTTTGAATCCCGCCATGTAGCAATGTGTTTAGCGATTTCCGATTTTCATATGTATATTTTACCCGACGCTCTTACGATGAAGGAAAATATCGTGATGCAACCTGCACATATCTGAGAAGAAATTCAAAGATATATGTGAAGTCAATCAACCCGCACTTGGCCAGCGTGGTTGACTACGGCCTAATCACCCTGGCTTAGGGTAGGCTTCGAGCCCATCGGTGGGGACGTATAGTGAGCTGATGATGATGATGAATATCAAGAATATTTTAAAAACAACGCTTCACAGATGTATATATAAAACAAAGTGTCAAATTAATATTGACAGTCCCCTAAAGTTGACTTTACGATTGGACATGGCAGGCGTTGGAGATAATATGTTCTTCCCCCTGCATTATCAATTAGGGGACCCTCATATGGCTTGTTAGAGATTCCTCGAATTACTTATGCGATAATAAATTGAGATATACCAGTGGTTGCATTAGTATATAGTTTACTATCGCCATTTAAGATTGAGCTGTGTATTTCGCATGAAATGTATAATTATATATTAACTAACTGTCGCCCGCGACTCCGTCCACGTGGAATTGGAAAAAACGTATTCAGTAGAATATGTGTTCTTCCAGACTATGTTCTACATTAATGCCAAATTTCTGCAAAATCCGTTGAGGTGTTTCAGAGATATCTTCAAACAAACATCCATCCAAACATTCGCATTTATAATATTAGTAAGGTTCATAATTATTTGGTGGTATGGAAACATGAAGCATAGATGTAGTTAAAAAGTAATTACATAAAATTTGCATCTGATCTTTGTGTTCTTTGGGATGAAAGAAGTATTTTACATAGAATTTTAGATTCGCATACGTATTTAAAGGCGGGGAATAAACTTATCAGTATAATTTTACCCCTCCAAAATTAGAGACAAGGATTGTCTCATCGTATAAAAGTGTGTAATATACGTTGATCGGAACAACGGTGTTTTTTTTTCATTGTTCCTACGACACAATGAATGAAAGGACTTCGTTTGGTCGTAGCGGTGACGAGGTTGACGAGTAACAAGCTTTTTCATTTGGGCTTTCATTCAACTTCTTTTATTCAACATATTGAATAAGGGACATTAACAGATGACAATAAGGGACATATACAAAGTCTCAACAATAGACTTTGGGTGGAAATCCGAAAAAAAGACATTATATTTATTGTTATCAAATCTTATTAATATTACCATGCTGTGTACTTATATTATTTTCACTAGCAGTTGCACGCGACTTGGTCAGCGCATAATTTAAAAAAAAGTAGTGTATAATATGCCCGCGTTCATCAGCTACCTTCCCATCCAAATCCCATCAAAATCAGTCCATCAGTTTTGGAGATACAGAAAGACATACAGACCAAAATTTAAACAAATATTTTCCCGTTATCAGCTACACAAATGTTCAAAAAATATATATTTTTTAGATGTTATATACAGACACTCTAATTTTATTAATATGTATATACATAGATATAGAACATATGTTGATTTAGATATAAAACAAAATATAGTAAATAGTTTTGGTCACATAATATAATTGCAGTTAAGTACGTAAAGAGAAACAAAAAAATGTCTCGTGTCACCTTTTTATTAAAAACAAATATTATTATAATAGTCTAATAGTCGTATTAAAATAAAAATAAAACTTTTATTTGTACTTAAAAATATCTACTCGGTGTTGCAAATCTATTTCAGGAGAGACATTCGATTTAAAAAAAGTATACGCCAGGAAGGAGTTACAAACAATTCTTTTATTCAGCCCCCACTGCCTGCGCCGCCCTTCCGTGCCGCGCCGCTCACCGGAAAATTGAACAAGGGATGAAAAAGAAACAATGGAAAGGATGCGGCTAGACTTAATATTTCAAGACAGGGAAAAATACAAGAAAATTAAAATGGACTTTATTATTGTTGAGACGTGCTATTTTGTTACATCCTGTAGTTGTATTATATAACTGTTTTACATAAACTTGGGTTCTTATATAAATAGGGTAAACGAACAGTACTTGATGGATCATACCACCGAATGTCTTGCCAATTTTTAAGGAATTAATTTTCTTTGAAGCATCCTAAAACAAAAGCATTAAACTTCAAAAGGTTAGGAATTGAACTGTTAAACGGTAGGTCACAAGTTAGAATATTAACAAAAGTATTTGATATTGTCATTACAATGAAAGCTTTACTTATTTAGAAGTATCAATAAAGACAGATATAAAGATGGATTCCATACATTTATGTGTGCGTATGTGTGTATGTGTGCGTTTGTGTGTGTAGTACTTACGTTTAAAAAACATCAGAATAGCGTGAATTTATTTATTAAAGCTAATCAAAAGAACATTAATAAAAGTATATTCCCTCAAGTAATAAGGTTAGTATAAAGTGGGCAGTAATAATGGCAGTACACCTCCCCGAGGGGGAAATAATTGTAGAACAAGCAATTTTAACACTTTACTGGCAAACTTCGTTTTCATATTTACAGTCACGAAGCGTTGCAAGTACTATTAACTTAATTACTTAGTCCCAGTGTTAAATCACGACACGTACGTGTGTGTTTTAATTATATGTTTTGTATTTAAACATTAATCTTATTAATAATATAAATGCGAATGTTTGTATGTACGTATGGATGTTTGCAGAAGATATCTCAAACAGCTGCATTGATTTCACTTAAATTTGGCATAGACGTAGAACATAGCCTTGAAGAACACGTAGACTACTAATTGAGTATTCTGTAAATTCCGCGCACATAGTCGCGGGGCAAAGCTAGTAGTAAATATAAAAAGGAATGATTAGTGCAGCCTTAACTAAACTTATAACTTATAACAATAGTTTCCATTTTTATGGAAATTTTAAAATGAAAATTTCAAAACAAATACAACTCCATTTTCTTGATTTTTATCATGTTTTTTTTTAACATGAAAACTTATATAAATTAGATGTTATCTTGTTAATAACTTTTTAACCTTTGCATTGCTATAGTTTTATTTTGCGAATGCATGTCAATTACCTAGCCTAATTTTATAAAAAGCCTTTTAGTTAAGAGGTTTCATATTGGAGTTTGTCGTGTAGCACGCTATACCGCGGTGCCATTTTACCGTAAAATTGAGATAAAATTTAGTAAGTGTCAAATGCTATTTACTTTGTACATTGCCTGGTTTAATTATAAACATTTCTTATATTTAATACTTGCTACTAAAAGTGTTAACTACGGCCTAGTCGCCCCTAACTTGAGGTAGACTGCGAACTCCTCAGTGAGGACGTATAGTGAGCTGATGATGATGCAAAGGGTTGCAGAAAATGCTTATTTTGATGTGAATTTCCACCGGCTTATCTTTCTTAAAACATACAGAATATTGATAATTTAAAATATTCAACAGCAAATAATTGGTTTTAATTTATTTTTAAACATCAAAGAAAAGTTCAACTGAGAAATTTCTCAGTCTTTTAAGTTCTTTAATAATTTAAACGGAATTCATAAATATTTGAGAACTTTAAATTTTTCCTTTTAAGTCATCTTTGTCTCGGCATTAATTTATTCAAACTCAATTCTAAAACTGTTACACTAAAATTTAAAAAGATAAAATGTTTAAAATTTTTAAAATTAAAAATATTATAAATGCGAATGTTTAATTGTATGTAATAGATATAGATGGATGGATGGATGTTTGTTCGAAGGTATATCAAGAACGCCTGCATGGATCTCTTTGAACTCTTTGACATAGATGTAGAAAATAGCCTGGTAGAACACATAGGCTACTAATTAAGTTTTTTTTTTGCATTTAGATTTTATAATTAAATAGACAATATAAACACAATGATGCTCAATACATTAAGAAAGTTTCGAATGTAATATGCTTACTTAGATAATACTCTTAAATAAATATCTTACTAAGATTTGAACTTTTATATATATACTAGCGGACCCGACAGACGTTGTCCTGTCTACACGTCTTTAATTCGAATATTATTTAAAATTTGACACTGCGATGGTAGCGCCGTCTGTCGGATCCAATGTAAAACATTCCAAAATCGACAACTACTAATAAATTAAAAATTAATCAAAGAAACATTGTCCAGCGGACAAAATTGTGAATCTAAACCATTCCCAGATCCCCTTGAACACACACAAAAAATTTCATCAAAATCGGTCCAGTCGTTTGAGAGAAGTTCAGTGACATACACACTCACAGAAGAATTATATATATAAAGATATACATATGTACATTTATCCTATGTGCTATTTAATATAAGAAAGTAATTTTATATATTACATTTAAATATCTTTATTTCTTCAATCGTGAAGCATAATAGACCATTCGAAAGATTGAGAAATTTTAATTTCAGGATTCCTTTTCATTCGATTGTAACATTTATGAATGGAATGTTGATTCATTGTTATTTCGGACCCTTTTTCTAATATCAAATTGTATTGACTTTTACCTAAGGAGGGTCTGCAGATGTACTTTTCTATACATCTCTATCAAGCGTCATTTATTTTTCACATTTTGTTCTTACACATCCTCTTACAATTCATCAAAACTTGTAGTAATGTACGTGATAAAATAAACCAAACAGTGCTAATAAATTAGTAAATTTTCTTACTAATATTATAAATGCGAATGTTTAGATGGATGGATGTATGTTTGAATGTATCCCAAAAACGGCTGAACGGATCTATATGAAATTTGGCATGAATGTAGAACATAGTCAGGAAAAACATATAAAGTACTTATTATGTTTTTATTTTATTTTCGCGCAGATGGAGAAAGGACGGCCAGTATTGAGAAAATACATTGAGTATTCATCTCATTATTCAGTAGTGGTACATAAATCCATTCGGACCGTGTTTACAATTATACAAGACAATCAAATATAATAAATGAATTCGTAATGAATAAATATAACAGCGAAGTATACCAAGTATAATAATGAAGTTAGAGTTTCGGTGCACTCTCTAATTGTCCCCAGAAGTTACGTCGGACTCTGGAACTAAAGATAGCGCTCCCGACTACACAAATTTAACTTTGTTTAAAGTTAACTTTACTACACTTTAAGTAATGCAAAATAACCAGTATATTTAAATTTGTAACTGTAAAATAACTTAGGTACATTTATTACTATTATACTAATTATGACAAAGTTAAGCAAGCAATGCCGTTAAGCATTACAGCTCCTTCTTCTTCTTTCTCAGCCGTAAGTCGCCCACTGCTGGGCATAGGCCTCCCCCAAAGATCGCCACGATGACCGGTCCTGTGCTACCTGTATCCAGGTCGCTCCCGCAATCCCCCCATTACAGCTTGGCGAGATAAAATTCTTTGTTAAATCTTTTTATTATAAATACGAATGTTTGGATGTGTGGATGGATGTTTGTTTGAAGATATCTCCGGAACGGGTTAACGGATCTCGCTGAAATTTAGCATAGATGTAGTACAGCAAGATGTCTGGAAGAACACATATATAACTTATTAAGTAATTTAATTCCACGCAAACGGAGTCGCGGGGTACAGCTAGTATATTATAAAGGCGCTGTATGTGATTTGGGCAGTGAAACCCTAAGTTTATATTTTAAACATCTGAATAACGCAGACAATAAGTAATTCAGCAGTCAAAAATTTGACGGAAGACCAATAACTGGACCACCAACCCCATTATTTAGTGACAACAAAGTAATGACACATCCGTAGGGGAGACGGCGGATGTCATCAGTTAAGCATTTCAATCATCTACTGAGTGGTACAAATTGAAAGTGAATATGAAACGAACTATATCACAAGTTCCCAGCTATAGTAAATATACGCAAAATAAGAGCCGCCATACACGGACTGCATCAAAAATGATAAATATCCAGGTGATTTAGGCCTTTTTTGTGACTGAGTAGTCTCTGTTTGCTTTGAAGAGGCATTTACATCTTCAACAGACTTGAGGTGGCCAAGCGCAGATGGCGCTTAGCCTAGACGTTTACTAAGACAACTGAAAACGGCTATCCATTTATAGCAAACAACTGCTAACGCCTAACAATGAGTTTTAGAAAAATAAAACATCAGAAATTTCGCATATTCTTATGAGAAACAATAAAATAAAATGTTTAAATATATATTCGTTACGTGTATAATATACTCGTAAATATGTAGTAAAAAAGATTGAATGAACGGAACGTAACAAAGACCTGGTAGCTTCAATAGTTCGTTCATTGCGATCATTCACTTCAACAAAGTGCTTGTATAGTTTAAGTTTTAAGCGTTCAATTGATATTGTATAAGAGCACTTCTCGCTTTAGATAATCTGATCAGTATCATGTCACAAAGTTAACCCTAAATTAAGTAAAGTGTCGGCTACAAAATGATATTTTATAGTTCTGTCAGAGAAAGTTAGTTAAGTATACATTATATAGTATTTCGTTAAATGACAAAATTAGCAAAAAAAATTATAAAAATATTTTTGCTCATTTTGTCATTTAGCAAAAAAAATTTTTATGGATAAAGTAGCTGTCGCCCGCGACTCCGACCGGCAATGATTCTCACCTATTAAACATTCCCTAGACCTCTACGAACGCTAGACCAAGATAAGATATATCCGTTCTCGAGTTTTTGCGAGACTAACGAACAGCTATTGATTTTTATATACCTATATACAGATGGAAGATAGAATATATCTACTAACTTAAACATTGTAGCTTTAGTTAAGAATATATTAAAAAAATATATTCAGGTTACATTAACATTTATTTAGGTACATATTAAGCTAAACAAAGTTCGTTGTAAAAATGTTTTTGGTAAAAATGTGTCAAGTGACTAATGCGCCGGTTGATCTTTCAATGTCAGACTGTAATTTACTAGTACGTTCTTACCATTTGTTTTGTTTCATTGTCCATTCGACTGTGAACAAATAATATCAAACAAGACAATAGTCTGTATTATGACAACTAGATTTGTTTTTTATTTCAGTAACTCATAAAATGACTTGACTTGACTTATAGTCCTATGTCCCCGCAGTGGGGCAGAGGGCGTCCACAGTACCCCGCCAGTTCGCTCTATCCTGGGCTCTGCGCTTGGTCTCGGGCCATGTCAGCCCAATCGCCTTCATTTCGGCATAACTCATAAAATAATAAAGTTTAAATCTAGTAGCTGTCGCCCGCGACTGTATCCGCGCGGAATTAAAAAACGTTAATAAGTAACCTTTGTGTTCTTACTATATTCTATATGTATTCCAAATTTCAGCGAGATCCGTTCATCCATTCCGGAGATACCTTCAAACAAACATCCATCAATTCAAGTATTTATAACATTAGTAAGATAAGATAAGATTAATATTTTGAATTAAATAACGTCACTTAGGATCAACTTACAAAGTCCGTTGCCGTCGGCAATGGTAACTTCAAACCGGCAGCAGTTGATGTTCTCTGTACACGGACCGTTTCGATAGCACTAAAGGCAATCAGCCCCTGGCCAGCCAGGAGACATTTATTTTGTAGAATTATTATATTATTATAGAAGTACCAAGGTAATTTAATCTTTTCAAAAATAAATGAAAGCTGAAAAACAAAAAGATATAAAAAGGTAATCTTTCACGTTAAACAAAAGCTAACGTAACTTTATCCACCATTAAACGTTATCGTAAAGTACATCAGCTATTTGTTCTATTTGTCTACGGCAATTCTATTCATCAATCAATGTCTGTTTAGATTCAGAGTTGTTATTCATATTCTCTTCGTTATTACTTTCTATATGAATAACAAAAACTAGTATAAAACGATTACATTATTATAAAAATGTTGTTCGAAATGTGTGTTGCTTTAACGTATATATACTTTTTAAAATAATTGCGTGAAACTAAAATTTATTCCATAATTGAAAGAAATTATATTTAGTGTCGTGTTAAATAAAATATTAAAAACAATTTAAGATTATATTTCGACGATAGCACATAATAAAAGCATTAAATTCAGAGGGAACGAATATTTACGCCTTCACAAACTTATCGAAAAATTTTGTATGAAAAGCAGCGCCCCCTATCGGATTAAAGTACACCTCCAAACCAAAACCACCAAACTTTTACTAATTGACGATACACGCAAACATTGGTATAAGTGTGCGAGGTGTCTCTTGAATTTTACAATTTAAAACAACACAAATAGGTTTGTTACTATGCCTTAAATTGTACCTTATTCTTAACATCGCTTTTACATTTTGCCGAGACATGAAATAAACCGGGCACATTAGCACGGCTCTGTTGTTAAAAGCACGTATGCTTTTGCAAACTTTGTGATTATTTCTTATTACATCTGCAGTCAAAGAATTTAATTTACTACCCACTTAGCATCGAATATCCAACTACAAACTGTCTTCATGAGAGTTATGATATTTTGACTTTAGAAGTTTTGACCTGATTGTAATACATTGTGAGGTTAAAGTCTAATCGATAATTGGATGGATAGGAAATTATTTTCCTTTACTGTACAGGATATTTTTTTATTATTTTATATTGTAAAATAATAATAGGAAATCTGATCGTCTTTTTATTTGGATAAGATTTTAAGTTATTAAATCGTTATTATTATTACCTGATTATTTCTGAAAGATTAACTTTCCGTTATTTATATTTGTTTCTCTGTCAGTTACATAAGTAAATAATTTATGTATAAGAAATAATGTGCAGGCAGTCTGCTAATGACTTGACGTCCATTGAAGTGTGCCGACAAATAGGCCGAAAGGGACCAGCTAATATTGGCGGACGTTGAACGATTCCCAGGCATTAATCACACTTAACAAGGGTTAGTGAATGTTCTTGCCAGTAAGTGAATGGAACGAACATACTATAATTTTTAAAACTATTAACAAATATTTTAACACTTAGTAAATGTTCATAACTTACTCACTTAGTAGATTTCATTTTTAATATAGTTATTATCGTGTAAATTTCTGGCTGGAGTAATTACTTCGATAGGCATCAAAGAAGAAAATTTGTATATCTTAATAATAATTACAATTATTATGCCAAACTTATAAAAATTTTAACTAAAATATTAGGGAAATTTCTTTTATATGGCTTAGTAGGTCCACATTTATCTACGGAAAAATGTAGTTAATGTACGGTCCAGAAAGTCCGCGGTGTTTCACTTACATAAAAATTAGCTTATTTCTTGCAACGATACTAATTCCGCCCTTTTTGTAAATATACAATTAGGTAGTAGTGACTTGCGCAAAAAGTATAATAGTAAAAAACAATTAGTCGAATACCACTGACCGGTCTTTTTTCTGCAGACACAATAAAACAACTGCATCCGATGAGTTATTGTTTGCGTGTTGTCATCTCTATGCGCGCGAAACGATCAAACGACTGTCGCTTTTAAAGTGGAACACTGATAGTTGCCCCGACTGTACTTTAAAAAAGTAATCCTAAGTAAATAATATAATAATACTTAAGACTGTAACTGCAGGCTGAATTAACTCCGTTTCAAATCATAAATGAAAGGTTTTTCGTTGTTCAAATTGTGTAAAAGAGCGCTCGAGAACCGACTACTTGCGAATTGTTCCCGAACTTATCTTCAACACAAAAGTGCCGTAGATAGCCCGCTCTCTCTCGACTTCATTATTTCGACTTTGTTCAAGCGATGCAAAGTAAATTTACTATTCTTTTAATTACACAATTTTCACTGAGAGCCAATAAATTTCCGAGCGGAGAGTTTTAAAGTGTTTAAATTGCAGCTTTTCTATACTTTTGTACGTTTTACGGTGAGCGGTGAATGATTTTTTATTCTCTTTGTTAACGCTCTATGGTACATTCGTGATTATTTTAAATACAAACCGAATTTATTATGATTTGTAAAAATCCTATTTCTTTATATTCTCTTCTCTTATTTGACGATATCAAGTAGTTATTTGTTCGGTTACCAACTACCAAGAAAGTTTTAATTTGTCATTTTCTAACCGTGACTACACATATTAATGTATAAAAATATCGATGTCATTATCTTTGAATAACAGAAACAACAATTGTCATTAGCCGCAAAATACAGTCGAACCTGGGTAATCGAGAGTCTAAAGGATCGCAAATATTTTGGCTTATAAAGTTTTCTCTTTAACCAGAGTTCCTAACTTATGGAGGTCATCTGACTATCGCTTATCCAACACTCAATATATCACTATCAGTACGTCAGTTTATTTTATCTATCAATAATAAGTTGAATTAAATAGCACTTAAAGTAAGTAACAAAAGTAGCTCGTATGTGAAACGTGACCGGACTTTGAGTGGTGCAATGGTCGCAATGGTGCAATGTATGTACACACAATACTCTGTGCTTAAGTGTCGCTCGGCACGGGATTGCAGTTTCATTACGTAACTGTAAACACGCTATACATTCGGAAAAGAGCAACTGAACAAATCTATGCCTTTTTCTACATTAACTTCTTTGTAACCAAGTTATTGTTAAACTTAAGTCTTAATTAATAGGTTTTTAAGTAATTATGAATTTTTATTTAACACAATCCTGCATATTTCAAATATATTTTCAACAATTCTAGCGTTTTATTTGGACTTAAATCCTCCTTAAAGTGAACTCGATTGAGACATTTTAACTTCGCAAAAATCCGTATTAAATGAAATAACTTTATCTCGACATATCTCACGATAAGTTAGCAATATCGACAAACTCTACCGCAAACATAATATTTTATTGGCTTCAATAAGTACACTTAGGTGAATTGACTTCGAACAATTTTGCGACGACGGCAAAGCGTTTATTATAATGTTTTCAAAACAATCGAAATCAGCGTTTCTTGTTACACAAGATAGTTTTCGAAGATCGATTAGATTGCATAAGCACAATCTAACTAACTAGTTGTCGCCCGTGACTCCACGCGGTCTTGAAAAAGTGAGTAGGCTATGTGTTCTTCCAGACTATGTGCTACATCTATGCCAAATTTCAGAGAGATCCATGCGGCCGTTCTTGAGATACCTTCTAATAAAAATCCATCCATTCATCCATAAACATACGCATTTATAACTTTAGTGTTTAATATTTCTAACACAGTATGGTAGTTTTCGTCTAGACTGTGTTTTTCTATGAGTTCATAAGCCACTATTCTTTTTAATTCCGCATGACCGGAGTCGCGGGCAACAGCTAGTCTTATATATGGAATAGATGAACTTTAAATAACTAAGAGTACAAGGAAGTTTTTAAAATGGCGAAGTTATTCAAAACTTGAAACATATGAAGTTGAAGCCTCAACTACTCTACGACGCAACTCAAATATCGTTCAATATTCCGACCAGCCAGTTGTTTATATTCAGTAGAGAAGCTTAGCGAATGCCTTTTAACCACATATATAATATTTTATTTGTGTTACAAATAAACTCCGCAAAATAGAATCGAGAGAGTAATAAAATTTTTAGAATACATCGCATCAGCGGTTCGGCCAAAATAAAAATGAAACATTGTTATTGCTTCTTTATGAAAATGGACTAATATCTTTAAAATTCTTAAAGCTTTAGTATCCTTAAATATGACCGTTTTGACATATTTGCGGTTTAAGAGATTACGGAGTCGAATGCGGAGGAATATTTTTCGAATACTTGAATTTTCGAGAATTATTTTGTTGAATACTGAAATATAAATAATTCGTGGTTATGGTTAATTGGTAGAGGTTAAATAGGACTTTTACATTGTAATATGGATAGATTAATGTATCCAGAGTTTAGATAAGGATAGATTAACAACTATCATTGATTTTATAAAACCTAGAAGAGCATTATTGCTCGTAATCCCTTCGTTAAATAAATTAATAGCTTTCAAATAAAATATCTAATAAATTATGGCTTTGTATTTCGTATATTTACTACATCTGTCTTCATTTCTTTAATTTGTCTAGAAATTCTAAGGGCTTTACCCCTTTTCATTGACTTTCTTTAACCAATCCCTCGGTCAAAGGAGCAGAGATCGTAATGATAAAAATAGGTTTGTTTTTATTTGAATTTCACTTTGTTTTTTAATTGAAGTGTTTTAACTAACATTAAAATGTATATTAACGATAAGAATCTGTATTGATATAAGACCATAAGAGTAAGATTTACAAAAGAAAATCAGTCAGAAAAAAGTATTTATATATATAACTAGCGGACCCGACAGACGTTGTCCTGTCTACACGTCTTTAATTCGAATATTATTTAAAATTTGACACTGCGACGGTAGCGTCGTCTGTCGGATCCAATGTAAAACATTCCAAAATCAACAACTACTAATAAATAAAAAAACATTGTCCAGCGGACAAAATTGTGAATCTATACCATTCCCAGATCCCCTTGAACACACATAAACAATTTCATCAAAATCGGTCCAGTCGTTTGAGAGAAGTTCAGTGACATACACACTCACAGAAGAATTATGTACATAAAGATAGAGCTAAAGAGAAATATAAAGCGCTAAGTTATTTGAATTGGTGTAATAATAGTAACAAAACTAGTAATTTTAATAAAAAAGGCCAAGCAATTTTCTTGCAGGTCCTAAATGTAATATAGATACAAAATAAAATCGCGTGCAAAAGCTTATTCGTGCAAGTAAATGTGTTCTTAACTTGTTGGCTTTGCCTCGCAAGTAAACTCGCTACAATAACTTCGATCGCTTCGAACCTATGAAATTAGGAATATAGACTAGATACCATCGTAGAAGCAAAAAAGGCTTATAATTTAAAAAGTTTTTATCTAGAGTTCTTAATGTGGTAAATACCAATCAACTTTATATCGTGTTAAATAATTACTTATATTCTTTAGCAATGTCACCACCGAGGAACTCGGAAACTATCTAAATTTAGGGTGAGTAGGTCATAGTTAACCACGCTAACCCAATGATAATGGTTGTTTAACACATATCTTCAAATTTCTTCGCAGATATGTGCAGGTTCTATCACGATGTTTTCATTCACCCTACGAACAACGTCAAAAAATTTTAAATTAATTTTCTAATTAATAATTAGGTTCAGATTTAGAATACAGACCAAAACCACTAAGCTATTGAATATTTTAATAAAGATAAAACGTCTGTCGATACGAGTTCAAATAACTTTATTGCATCTTAGTTTCATCGAAATGCCTGAATCGCGTTCTCAACAGCAGAATAAAAGTTTTATCTAGCAATCAGCTGATTAAAGTAACAGTTGTATACGATAACATACTCTTTTTCAAACAGCATAAAGCTCATTTTACTGTGTTCTGTACTGCTAACTTAGTTTGAGAATTTTCTCTACAGTAAAATTAGATGAAATGCTAGTAATTCCGACTAAATTAAGAGTTTTCTCCGCTTAATTCAGAGAAGTAAGATTTATTAGAATATTTTAAAAAAGAAAAATGTTTTTGTTTATTTAAAATTATACTCAAGGAAATTTATTTCATACCCAATGTCAAAAACTTTTGAAAACATCGTACATATAACATGGTATATTATAAGTGGCTAAACTCCTAAGTGGGTAACGAATTTATTTCTTTAACTGTATTTATTTCTTTTGTAGATTCGAAACGGGACCACTGCAACAAAACTGTAGAAATCTATGAAGATGTGTCGTCACCTCCTGTAACCGCAGACAACTTCGGAAGACCACTCACTTGCACATATAGGTAAGCAGGATATTAAATTATCTGTTTTCTTGTCTTTCCCTAAGTGTTAACTTCTCGGTCAACCTTAAAATAAAGGGACATTTTCAGAGACAATTTAACCACTGAATAAAGAAAGATAACCCAGTTTCTGACCAGTCTTGTATTTAATAAAATACTTTTGTAATTTATGCATAATATATTTTTAAATGGAGAACAAATATGGTTTATCAACAGGTTCAGAGCTTTCCGTGGGTCTCCTAAAGATTGGATTCTTAGGATAAGGTTCAAGAAATTCAAAGTTGGCACGTTGATCAACGGTACTACATGTCATAAGGGCTACATGCAGGTAAAAATATACCTAACACGTACTATAAAATGTTTAACGCCTAAATCTATAATTAAGGCCTTCGTACACAAGGCTCATAAATCTCCGAAACCCGCTGATTTTAGTCGCTAAGCAACTTAAGCAATAAAACGTATAAATGTACGCAGCGAGCGTCGCCGATATTACTATCTGTCATTGGTAAAGACAGTCGCTCGCAACCTGTTTGTCAAGATCGCAACGAGTACGGAGCGCGCAACGCGATTAACGCGACGGAGTCAAACAATGTTAGTTTCGACGATGTATGTTGCTTTGTGTGTGAAGGACCTTATATGCCATGTATTTAATTGTGTTTATTATGTATGCAAAAAAAAACGGTTTGCATTGCTGAAATAATCAATAAAAACATATTATTATTAGTTATCGTAAGTTATCTGTTCGTGATATTTTAAATATTATGAGAAAGCAAGCTTTAATGGAAAATATTTTTTTTAACTGTACTTAATTATTTCTTAATTTGCTCACTTAATTAGAGTTTTCGGGTCTTGATTGCTTATCTTAATTAAATTTTAATTGAGATTATATTTAAAATAGGGTCTAAAAATTGTCATCATTAAATTTTGCGCAAAACATTTGAATTTCGAACGAGGGTTCTAAAATAATTTGAAATTCGTTGTTAATTTTCTAATTCTGCTAATTAATTTTTGAATGAAGGGTGACGGAATTTGGGAATGATATCCGACGAACTTTCAACTAATTTGGACGTATAATAACCGATTCTCCAAATGTTGAACTCAAATTTAAATTGTGACGCTTTCGTGTTCTAAATATATATTTTAAGACTTCATTAATATGTATAAGTGAAACAAATAATAAGCAAACTTGATTTAGTAATTATCATCATCATCATCAGCTCACTATACGTCCCCACCGAAGGGCTTGGAGCCTACCCTAAGTTAAGGGTGATTAAGCCATAGTCCACCACGCTGGCCAAGTGTGGGTTGGTTGACTTAACACATATCTTTGAATTACTTCTCAGATATGTGCAGGTTGCATCACGATGTTTCCCTTCACCGTAAGAACATCGGCTAAATGTACATATGTAAATCGGAAATCGAAAAACACATTGGTACATGGCGGGATTCGAACCCAGGACCAGCAGATTGCAAGTCAAGTGCTTAACCACTGAGCCACCGACGCTCCAGTAATTCTAATACGATGTAAAGATGTTTTACAAACTCTATTTCTACCCTTATTATATGTGTGGAAATACAACAAAAAGAACTTTTTTATTTTAATTTTTAGTCGAAAAATTTTATGACCATTATTATATTTAAACACGTACGGGAAAGAGAGTTTGTATAAATAAAAAACGTTATACCACAGACATTAAAATTGTTTGTAGAGTTTGCTCTACGTCAGATACGGATTTGTAGTTTACGCCTATTTGCTAACTATTATAAACAAACCTTTTAAATAAGAAAAAAAATCCAAACCAGCTTCAGTAGCTTTCGAAGGGTTTTTTTATTTTATTTATTTATTTATATAAGCAAGGAATAAAATACAAATTTACAATAAAAGTGACTTAAACCCATTGTGGGTTTGTCGAGATGTTAAAAAAAGTTAAGTAGATGCTTTGATTATTTCTCTTATTTCAGATTGTTGACGGCAATGCTAAAACAGATGTATCAAATAGAAAAGAGCCCGGATTATTTTGCGGTGAGATTGAACAGCCGCAGACTTTTATATCGGAAACTAATTTCGTCAAAATAGTTTTCCACGCCGACAACTTTACTGACCAGACATATTTTAGTTTCGATTCAAGGTTTGTTATTTATTTATTTCTTTCTTAGTTGTATAACAAAAATTTACAATTTGTAAATAGTTAATATTTTATAATACATACTAGCTGATGCCCGCGACTCCATCTGTGTGAAATTAAAAAAAAAACTTAATGAGTAGCCTATGTGTTCTTCCAGATAAAGTTCTACATCTGTCCAAAATGTTATCAAGATTCTTTGAGTCGTTGAATCGTTCCGGAGATACTTTTAAACAAACATCCATCCATCTAAACATTCGCTTTATTATATTAGTAAGAAATTTTCTTCCTAACTTTCCTTCCAGGAATTTCTTAAAAATAGCATTAATTAGTATTTTAAGTTACTAATTTCTATCTTTTTATCTCATATCTAAGTATTTTATAACTGTGTCAACTTTTTGGTATATTTGTTTGTTTGTATACAGAGCGGAACAGCAGTTCGAAGTTTACTTGCGTTATGGTCAACATCCTGAACTGTATCCAAACAGAAGAGGGGAAGTTGTTGCTGGGTATGTTTCTAATTTATATATATAAAGTTATTTTATACGTAGATATATTTTGGTCACTTTATCGTAAACAGAATAACAGACTTTGTCACCAACGATGTTTAAACAATTCACCTCTTAATAGAAGTCTGGGGCCCTTAAAACATAACACAAAATATTTAGTTTCGTAGAATTCATAATTAAAAGTATAATTTTTACATACATACTTTTTTCCTGGACCGGAGTTGCTAGTGAAGTCTAAAATTCAAATCAGACAATAGCGAATAGCTTTCCATACGATTAAATCCAAAATTTTCATCACGTCCACGTCAAAACGCCTTTGATGTTCGTTTTGCAATTTGATGGGGAATCCCCGATTCATTGAAGCATAAGTGAAATAATGATTGGCAATGTCGAATGTTGTGGATTAATCAAACCTGTCCATTCAAATGCTACAGAGCAAATAACAATTGATGAAATAGTTTAACGAAGCGTAAAGAAACATAATGAGATAATAGTTGTGTAAACATTTACGTTGAAATATAATTCGATATTCAAATTGCTAACGTCCATTTTGTTTTTTCAACTAAATTGATTCAGATGGAAATGTAACTAACAATTATTCGAATTGTTTATCTACCGCTCAATTCCCCGAGCATTTCTGGCCGTGATATTAAAATGTCACCAAAAAGGTCGAAATTTTTAATTATAATTTTTTTTTAATTATACAAAGGAATATGTACCTTTAACGCTACTTGGCCTATCGATGTTACAATAAATATTCATGGGACATTTCGCGCAGTCCATTATTAAAGGCACTCCAGTATCCCCAATCAATCGTCCAAAACGACTTCGTAATCCAACAAATCATCTCAACGGCTCGCGCCCCGAATAAATCAAATTCCAAGTTGCCAATTACTTAAAGGGCTCTCCCGAAAATGTCACAGAAAGCGTCGGAATCATTTTCTGTCTTCAAATAGCCCACCACTTCGGTAGAAACGTGACCGAAATGGTGAATAAATCGAGTCGAATCGCAGAAAAGCCGTGTCGGATACCTATTATTGCAGGCGCGTGATTTATGTCAAATAATCAAGTGCGGAGTCGACGGGGGCGAAGTGGCATGGGGTATATACTCTTACCTACATTAAGGGCACGGCCTAAGCCCTTCGAGTGCTTTACAAACTTACATAAGAGATTATTTCGTCTACAGATCTTATTGCGAGCGCGTATTCCGGGATTGTCGGCTTCAAACGTGTTATGTACAATCCGCTGCCTATCCAGGAGTGTACCCGAGAAATCTTCATTGCAGGTAAGTGCTAAAACATATGTCTCATTTATATATTTTGTTGTGGATTTGTGTAACTAAACAATTTTACTGTTGAACTAGCGATCGTCTTTTGTCAGAGCAGCGCAAAAAAAAGTGTCGTATAATACTCCCGCTTACACCTTCTAGTAAAAGTCCCGTCAAAATCTGTACAGCCATCTCAGATATTACTCAGAACAAACGCGGACTTGCGAACAGACAAACAAACAGACGGACAAAAGTTAAAAAAATGGTCTTTTGTTAGCAGTAAAGCAAATACATCATGCTCAAGAAATTAATTTTACATACAGTCTGTCCAATTTTATAACTGTATATTTTAATAAGTTTGATACAAAAATAAGCATTTTAAAGTCTCATAGGCAGAATAAATGATAACGTATAAAATATTCATGGGTACATGTTGAAGGATCTTTGGGGAATGTAACGGACCCTAAATCAGTCTAATCGTGGCTCGTTGTGAAAATAATGTTAAATAAATAATTGTATTTCGTAGATATCACCTGAACACACGGCTGCCCTACATAAAGCTGTACATAGAGAATGAAGAGTTTAATATAGACGGCCAACGCTGCGAGAACATAATGACGTGCCCCATGAGACCAATAACTTCAGGTATAAAGCTGTTTTTTTACACACCTTTATACATTTTTATAGAATAAATAACTTAACATGGCTACAAATTAAGGCTATAAAGTAACTCACAATAATCCCGTATATTTTGTACACTGTAATACCCTGAATCTTGGTGACTCCGGGGTTGGGTACTTGACTTGTAATCTGCTCATCCTAGGTTCGAATCCCGCCATGTTCATTTGTTTAGGACAAATATTCCAACTATAAAATGTTGTGTCTCGATCGAATCAGTTTTAGCCAAATTGCTTTAGGTAAATTGCCTTATTTATAATTAATGTTTTGAATTCATTACTACGTTTTATGGTATGTATCTAGAAAGTTTGTTTTTTCTTGCTGTTAAGTATTTTCTTGTTGGTTAGCTTGTTATTTATTTGAGTCGTAAATAACCTTCATCCAATAATAGGCGCTAAGCTTATAGTTGGCAGCGGACTTCATGTCGATATTAAGCTTTTAGTAACTGTCGAAAGTTATTTCTCCCTTTTAACGATAATGGGATAAAATAGAGATTAACTATTAAATCATGAATACGAAATTTGTTATTTTAGCTACAAAGTTACCTCCTATCAATAGAATTAAATCAAGAAGTAGGAAGAACTATAAAAAGTGACGATAAACAATATTGTGTTGATGTTACAGAATTATCTTTGCATCGTATTTTAAATACCTTTCTATTGTCAACCCTTAATTAGTAAATTTTGTTTTAGTATTCTAGTAATAACTACTATTATACTAAAAAAATTACTATCAGGAATTCAACGACAAATTTGGTGTTCGTTGTATGTACATTTTCATAACATTTTTGGTTGTTTTAGGTTCCGAAAATTGTCCTTATGACTATATAAGAATCTATGATGGAAAAGATGAGTCAGCGTCCGTGATTGGTACATTTTGCGGCATGGGAAAGTTTCCGTATTCAATTATTGGCACTTCCCAGGATTTGTTCGTAGAGTTTGTCAGCTCGCCAGCAGGTAATGCAAGAGTTTGCGTTTTTATTTTATATTATATTAGTAAAAATATTTTGCACTATCAAGTATGTTGACTGTTTATCTGTTATCAGTCATCATTATTGTTTTCCCAAACTATCCTCTAAAAGATTTATGCGTCAGCGTGTATTTACGTAACGTGTCTATCGGCGTACGTTTGAAAATCTGCTTCATCTATTTTTAAATTTCTTTCCTCTTACGTTGTAACTTTAAATTAATTCTTTTGTTTATTTCTTAGGTCCTTTACTTAATACTGGGTTTCATTTCAACGTGGGGAACTGGCCGGGTCACGTGGAAGCGCCTGGCTCACGAGTCGGCACATGTGACTGGCTGCTCACTGCTGAATCTTTGAAGAAGTCGGGAGATTCTGAGGGGATATTCTTGTCAGTAGCACACTGGTATCCACCGCACACATCTTGTACATATCTGATGCAAGGATTCCCCGGGCAAGTGGTCAGGTTATACTTTCCAAGGTGAGTTCCAGCGCTAAGGTTTCCGACAATTAATTTGGTACAATACTATTTCATACTGATAAAATAAATGTTTTGCAGCTTCCGTATTAACCGTATAGAGTCACCAATAGTTCCATGGAATGGTGACTGTGGAGAATCTCTCACATTGTACGATGCACCTCGGCCCGATGATGCGCGGATCATCAAAACATTTTGTGACACATTCAGCCGACCAATGGAGAAACACGACTTTGTTTCCACAGGCAATGCAATGTTTGTACGATTTGAGAGCAAAACTGGAAGCTATAGTGGGTACGTCTTTTCAAATACTTGCAAAGAACATCAAAACAGTCACGAAAGATGACATCAATACTAACTATACAACATTTTCAGGTCATCGCTTTACTACTGGGCACATTATGATTTCTTTAACAACACACGTTTCGGTGAGCCCGTACAAGGAACTGCGTGTGACGAAGTTATAGCTTCATGGAAGCAAAGAGCTGGTCGTCTCCGATCACCTCTCAATACTCTGGTGTACAAACAAGCACCGCCTGGAGAAGACGTACACTGTTTATACAGATTCGTTACCGATAAAAGAATATTCGCAAGAGTTATACTAACAATACTCAGTGTTAATTTTAAGGTCTGTTCAAAATTTGTTATAAAAATATGAAAAAAATTGTTAATATTTAAATGTCAATTTTTGTAACTTTGTTTTCATTTCGCAGGAACATCCCTATACTGCTGTCTCCTGTCAAAATTGTTACGAAGATCGAGCTGATAAATTAATAATTTGGGAACCACATCCAGGAGGCAGAGTTGTGAATACGTCAAGCGGTATCAGTACCACGCCTCTACCGCTTCATTTAGCTGTACAGCGATCAATCGGCTCCTGTCTTTGTGCTAAACACGCCAATACTGTGTCCAGAGCCAGACCTTACAGAGTCGTGTCATCTGGAGAGTCTTTAAACTTGCAATTGATTGTCGACAACGCTCACGCAGCGGCTTCTTATTTTAAAAATCCTTCACCGTTATTTGAAGCTCGTTATGAATTCGTTCACGGACCACTCTGCGGACCCGCAGTACTAGCTGCCGCTTTAGATGGGGAAATTGTATACCCACATTTAGAAGCTTTAGGTTATACCGAACCCCCTAAGAGAATTCAATGCATATGGGATTTAGAAATCGAAGAAAAACGTGATATTTGGTTACATTTTGATAGCATCAAATTTGCATCTCGACACTGTGACGATGGTAACATTCAGATCTATCTGCCGGGGAGAATTGAACCGTATCTCTCAATTTGTGGTGAAAACGTATCATTAGCACGAGAGTTACCTATTCTTTCAGCTGGAGAATTAGGATTTGAATCCTTAGACGATCCTCTAGTTATAGAAAAAGAAAAAACTAGATCTATTCGAATCGTATTCATCGGTAGTGCCTCACCCGCAAGGGCTACATTCAAAATTGCATGGACCGGTTTGTACCATTTGCCTAAAAACTCGGATGGCACTTTGATGACGTCACGACTAACAGATGGTGGTAGTAAATCTAATTCAGGTCAAGGTTGTGATTTTATTTGTCCTGGAGACGAGGCATTGTGCATTCCAGCGAGGTTGATCTGTAACGGTGTGGTGAATTGTCCAAACGTCACAACCGCAGAGAGGAAATTCTGGACCGCAGAAGACAAAAGAGCGAGAGAGTCTTACTCTGAAGATAGTTTGCGTAGGCTCGGATATCTTGATGCGATAGGTGGAATACCTTTTGGGCAGTTGCATGATGAGGCTCCTGAGCTTTGCGCAGGTGCAAGAAGTGCTATAGGGGGAGATTGGTTGGCGCCAGCATTGGGCGCAGGTTTGGCGATAGCTTTAGCCATCTGTGCGCTGGGTGCAGCTTGGCGGTTGTGTTGCCGCAAACGATCTCCCGACGAGGAATCCCTGGATTACTGACATGCGGCCCGCGGCGCCCCTCACGCGCCGCCTTCTTTGCGCTCCCGCTCCGCATCTAGAGACTTTGGACTGGATTGGAGTCTCCATTGACCCGTATCAATGAAGACTCCTGTCCAGTCTAAAGGTGTACCTTACTGCGTGCCGCAACCCTCCTACGTTGATTACTAGATTTAAATCTAACATTTTATACAATTGCATTAAATGACAGTATTACCTAGCATGTAAAGTTGTTTTGTACATATTAAATATAATAAAATAACTAAGGTAAGTAAGGAGACGGTAAAATTGATGCTTGATTTGATGTACTTTTCCTGTTAGAAATGCATTTGTTTGAAATAAAAACGATACGTAAAAAATTGTTGTAAAAGTGATTGTTATTCCGTATTGTAAATTATGTAAAGGACAAAATTGTCATTTTATTCAATCATATGTTTTGGAGGGTGTGATAACAATTGGCGTTCAATTAGTTGTTACGTAACAAATGTATATACTGGATATTTGTTCTTTGTCTAATGGAAGCTTGAAAATGAACGATCATAGGATTAGTACAAGGTGATAGTAGCCGTATAATTAACGAAGTAACTAATTAATGTTACTATAGGCTTTAGATTATAAGCACAATTTATAAAACAATTTGACGCAGACTAAGAGATTTTGTTTCGATTTAATGTTATTGAAAGTCTGACATCATCCTCATAATCAGCCTAAATTTATCCACTGCTGGACGTAGGCCTCACCCATCGATTGCCACTATGCCCGGTCCTGTGCCACATTCAGTGCACTCCCGCAACCTTGACCAGGTCATCGGTCCATCGTGCGGGAGGCCTATCTACGCTGCGTCGACCCATCCGCGGCCGCCACAAGTCTGTACATACAAAAATGTAATGTAAACTATTAACAAAGTTAAGCTTTTGAATGAAATCAAAACTGATTTTTCAAATTAAAATTATCATTAATTAACCTTGCAGCTCATGCATTAATGTTGTTCATTTTCATTTTTTAGGTAGTTTGGATCAATAACTTTCATATTAAAACAACAACGAACATTTCCTACCTTAGCGAATTTGTTCAGAAAAAAAATTAAAAATACCTTTTTTAAAACGCATACCTAATGTTTTGAAGATACATGTTGATAAATTGTAAATAGAGTGTCCGATTGTCTGAATATCGAATCAAATTTCATACACATGACGTATTTGCGTTTCTTATAAAAAACTAACATATAAAATCGTTGTTTCTCTGTCTGTTCGAAAGGCTTCTATTTGTTCTGGGTTCTTCCAAACGACTGGGCCGTTAATGACGGGACTTTGACGGGAAGGTAGCTAATGTGTACGAGCATATTATAGACTAATTTTTCAAATGTCATGCTGTAGTTTTTTTAATATGTTTTAGTAGGTTTTTTTCATCAATGAATTTTTGCAATATTAAAAAGCATGTTTACATTAGTTTAATTCTGTAGTATCAATAAATCTTAAGTTTCTTTAATAATTATTAAACAAATGATATCAAATAATAAATAACACTGCCCCTTATATACCACAATTATAATATTAGGCCGTTTTTTTATTAAGGAAAAAGTATGTAACTTATTTAAGATTTTTTCAACCGTATCTATAAAATCTATTCTCATATTATTATTTTCTTAGTAATAATTATTTAATTATAAACTGATATAAAAACGTCTAAAAAACTCACGTATATTCGTCCGGTGGCGGCACCGACTAGTTTCGAGCCTATCCTCAGTGTAAATGGGACTGGTATTGTTCCGCGGACGCGGCCTGTCGCTCACTGCGCGCCTGCACTATTAGGGCGCGTCTTGACGAGGCGGGGGGCCCGGGGTGCGCCGGCGTCATCAAACCTTGTTGATACCAAAGCGTCGATGGTGTTGTTGTTGAAGTTGCCGTTTTTATATCGGTTTATTAGAATTTCTCACGAAAGTTTGAATCATTTAATTATTTTACCTTGATTCAAATTATTTTTGTTTTATGTTAAAGTTGAAATATTTTGTAAGAATTGCAATTGTAAAATAGTTTGTAATTGATGAAAATGTTAAAATAAAAAATATATTTTGTACAATATCGAGTATTATTTCAACACGTTTCATTAAATTCTCATTACATTCAATATTATGCTGTCATTAAATAACGAAAATAAAAAGAAAAACAAATAAATTAATGATTCTAAAATGCATATATGACCAATAATTGAATAAAAAAATGTAATAGCAAAAAACGCCTAACGCAAATGAATAGCAGTTAGTGGGCACTGAAACATGAGTTTTAATTGCTTACATAAAACTGAAAGCTTTTAAAACTACCGCATAATCCTATTTCATATAAACTGGCCGCAGCGGTCGTGTAGTCGACGCAAATTTAAATACATTAATTTACATTTCTACTCAAGTCTACTCATGATATGTATGACAAAGTCTTATTTTTTCTTATTAAGTGGAATTTCCACATAACTTCTCTTCTTTATTTACTACGAAACTTGTTAATAAAAACATGTCATCATTACAATCTTTAAAACTCTTTGAAAAAAGGGTTAAGAAATACGTTCTTAGTCTGGTTTCACATTAAAATTCTTGGTTGATTCAAATTTGTAATTAACAAACAACATAAATGGTGTTTGTTAAAATGTATTTCCAATTTCGTGCGATGTAGCATTTGAAGCGACCTCTTAAATAGACAATAACATACCGTTTCAAACGATTCGATTGCGAATGCTGATACAACACATTAGAGAAAGATTCATACCGTACTATAGCGTCACAAGCTCATCAGTAAATTGAATCAGTGATTTTAACATGTCTCGTAAACCATCTACGAGTCATATGTTTGCTACGAGTTGCTACTAACGAGTTGTAAATATAAACAATATAAAACCCTAAATAATATTTTTTTTTAATTCGTTAAATTACATAAAATATAATATTTATATTAAGAAATGTTATTTATTTAAATACAGCAAAATTACGTAATATCAAGTTACTCTATCAAAGAATATGAAATTAACAAATCACATTCCATTAGGCTCGTAAAGATTTTATTCGAGTAAACATTTCTAAGTAAAATCTTCTAAGAATAAAGTAACAAATAACAGAGGATAAAAGTAATTAATTGGACTCAATAAATCGAATGCCGTCATATACATTCTATTCTATTTACAAAGACAAGGAAAGTCCATTTCGTATTTGGGTCCTTCGCTTTTGTAGAAATGTTGTCAATCTTTAATAAATGATTACAAAATAACTCAGCATTATTTCGCTTAATTATATTAATCTCGTAGTCAAAGATCTCTCTCTTCTTACGAATATATTTCCATTTTGATGTACAATAAAAATATAAAGTGACTTAGTACTAAATACTATGTACCTACACGACTATAAAAGCTGTCGTATTTTTACTTCCAATTTTGAGCAAGGTGATAAAGAGAACGAAAGAGAATTTACTACAACAGTAAAAATAATTTCAGCAATCCAGCAGAGCTGTAATGATTGTTTGGAGCTTGGAGCAACTGACAAGCGCAAGCGATTTACTTTTTATTGTAAAACAACGTCGACAATGAAAATACATAAAAATTGTTAATAAAAGTCTTCAACCTCATCAACATCATATGCTTTTTGTTAAGTAGATTCAATTTTCTACTTTGTATTATACTTTTGTAAGAATCTCCAATCTATATCTTGTAATAAATTTTCTTGGACACCATATATGCAAAAATCCAGTTGTTGTTCATCCGAATCTTAATAATATTTTTTTTTGTTATAGATGTGCGTGTCTTAATATTACATAACGACGAAGACTATGCATAGGAACATATATGTATCTATAAATATATAATATTACTATATATGATATATCACTTATATAAGAAATATTTCGTACCCGCTTAAGTTGATAATTTAAACCACAAATTCGTTGTAATTCCTGCATCTATAAAAACAAGTTAAACTTCCGTATTGGGTCGTAAACGAGCGAATAAACCGGACAAAACCGGTGTATACCGGTGTAAACCGGACCATTCAATGCCATCTAAGCCATACTCAGGTGTTTGTTTTCAACTAAATATTCATGGCATTAAACTATATCCCTTCTTTATCTATTTGGTGTATGTTTTTGAAAATGTCTGTGATAGTATAAATAAACTGAAGAACTTGTGCCGAAGTATGCCATTTTGTTGTAAGCGTGTTCTATTTATTTTGAATTTTGTGGAATTATTACGAGTTTTCTCCAATGGGTTTTTTGCCGTCTAGTTTTATAATTACCTGTATATCTATTTTTTATTTTACCTAATTATTATTTTAGACTTAATAAAATTATTGTAACGTAATGTTTTATTAATAAATGACAGTCATTTATTAATAAAACATTACTATTTAAATCTTATAAGTTAATCATAATATCGAGCAACAATAAAGTTATTTAATAAAGTGACAAAAGTCTAAACTGTGGGTTTCTGAGATTAAAATCCAGCTTTCAAACATATTGTTTATATTTGTAACAGGGATGTCGTTATTATTTATACAAAGATATATTCTCAGAAACCAACGGTAAATTGACTTTATCATTATTTGTTGCAATTTCTTACATGATGCCCCTAACGATAACTTTTTTAGAAAATTCTGAAACAAGCGAACATCGTCCATTTATCGAGAATCGAAGCCATCAACAATATCTCTTATGCCTTCCGATAGAACAAGGTGAGAGTGTAATTTATAACAGCCATAAATAAAGACGGTCCAATATTGCACGGAAAAAGTAGCCGCCTGTATAGAAATTTTCAAGCGGAATAAATTTAACTTTCCAATATTCAGATAACCTTTTGTTATACTTCACAGAATCTTATCAAAAGGTATAAAGTTAAAATTTGAAATATTTTGTATCTTGTATCGTCATTTGTAATTCATTACTTATATTAAGTAATCTTACTAGTATTATAAATGCGAATGTTTGGACGGATGGATGTTTGAAGGTCGCATAAGAACGGCTCAATAGATCTGAGTGCAATTTGGAATTTATGTATAATGGATCATAGTCTGGAAGAACACATAAGTTATTAATATTTTTTTTTAATCCCGCGCAGACGGAGTCGCGATCGACCTCTAGTTTTTATATAATTTATCTTCTCTCTTAATACTTTCTAAAATATGCTGTTTGTAGTAGTAGTAAACATAATTTAGTTTATATTAAAGGTACCAAACAACATTGTACCGGGCAAGTACCAGGTGGTGCATTACGCGAATTGACAATAAAGCTAATGAAGGATCCCTTTTAAAATAACCATTCACGATAACGCTGTGGCGAGCGCAACAGTGGCAATATAAAGTAAAAAAAATAATTTATGGATTGGGGTGTCGGTGGCTCAGGGGTTAAGCACTTGACTTGCAATCTGCAGGTCCTGGGTTCAAATCCCGCTATGTACCAATGTGTTTTTCAATTTCTGATTTCCATAAGTACATTTATCCGACATTCGTATGGTGAAGGAAAACATCATGATGCAACCTGCACATATCTAAGAAGAAATTCAAAGATCAACCAACCCGCACTTGGCTAGCAGAGTAAAGCCTCGTCACCCCTAACTTAGGGTAGGCTCCGAGCTCCTCAATGGGGACGTATAGTGAGCTGATGATGATGGATTAGCATAATATTACTGATGTTAAGTCCCTCATTGTTATGTAATTATTAAGTAAGTAAGAATTATGAACCGAAACAAGAAATAATAATTAATTTAATTAATTTAAATACGGATAACTAAATTACCATTTTTGAACATCCATTGGAAGTATCTTTCCCTTACTTTTTAACTTTTTTTTTTCTTCCACCTTTTTTATTTTTCTTTTTTGTTTTTTTTTTAATTATTACATTACATATTATTATTCTTATTCTCCTCAGCAGTATTGGAAAAATGTACTATGTTAATTGTCGGTTGTTATATCAAATTTACTCTTGAAACATTGGCCCACTTTTCAAACTGAGAATGGAATATTTAGTAGTAGGTAATACTTCATTTATGTTATTAATTGCTGTAACTGGCGTACTGAGGGCGTAAAGGCTTTTGCAGAATATCAGTGTTTTTGCCCCCCCCCCCAGGGGTAATAAACATACAGCTGAGCAAAGGCCCTATCTGTTCTGCATTGCAACGCTTCATTGTAATTTGTTTGATTTTTTCTTTTTTCTCTTTTTGGTTGTGTTATAAGTGTTGTAATGTTTTTGAACGGATTAAATGTCTTATTATTATTATTATTATTAATACAATATTCTAATTATGTTGGAAATAATATGTGCTGTATGTAATATGTAACATACTTCATAATATTATTTTAAAGACAGTAGATAAAAGTGGGTATATAAAAACATATTATATTGCGATTCGACGTTTTATTAATTCATGGGTTCCAATATAAGTTACAAAAAGCTCTTAGACTAATATCAAAATATACTTTCAAAGTTATTTGCCGTATTAAGCATGTCATGAAAAGGGATGAGCCCTTTGAGACATGTTTATATAATAAAAAGTTAGGTAACCGCAAATTTTGCGGTGCGTTAGTATCTCGCAAAACATAAACAAAATTGTTATATTTAAAATAATTTATTATTCATCATCAGCTGCACATTCCCATTGAGGGTCTCGGAGCCTATTTTAAGTTAGGGGTGACTAGGCCATAGTCATCCACGCTGACTCAGCGCGAATTGACTTCACACATCTTTAAATTTCTTCGCTTCGATATGTGCAGGTTGCATCACGATGTTTTCCTTCACCGTAAGAACGTCAGATAAATGTACATATGTAAATCAAAAACTGAAAAATACATTGGTACATAGCGGGATCCGAACCTAGGACTTGCAGATTGCAAGTACTTAAACCCCTGAGCCACCGACGCTCGTAAAAATTCTTCATATTAACTAAATAGTATTAGTTACATAACTTATACTTTTCTCTACAATTTTAATATTAGTGGCGAGTACATATTTATTATGAGTGGCGAGGACTACACGATGTGAACACGTACTTGACAAATTACTCATATTTTTTTAGGTTAGTTAAGCCTTCCATTCACGCATTGAGTGGGGACTTAAAAAATGTTGCTATCATTTTCAGCAAAGCGTGTCTATGCTTTTAACACAATTTAATTTGTATTTGATTTTTTTGTATACGCTCATTTAAATGTACCAAATTAAATTCCAATTTGAAAACTATGAATGAAAATATTTCTTTAACTAATTCCCTAGTAGAGTATTGTAATATTGAACAAAGAGTTATATTAAAATAAAGCCTTATCCTTAAAGTTATAATTATATCATACTAATATTATAAATGCGAATATTTAGATGGATGGATGGATTTTTTTTTATAACAGAAGGGGGCAAACGAGCAGCGGGAACACCGAGGTGTTCAACGACGCCCATGGACATCAGCAATACCAGAGGAACCGCAGATGCGTTGCCGGCCTTTGAGGTGGTGATAAGCTCGCTTCTTGAAGGACCCTAAGTTGTAGCGGTTTGGAAATACCGCCGAGGACAGACCATTCCACACTGATGGATGGATGGATATTTGTTTGAATGATGTTGTGATGAATCTGTGTCCGCATAGTATATATTTTTGTAAAAATTGTATGATTTATTTGAAGTTATTTCTAGAACGTCTGCACAGATCACGATGAAATTTGGTATGCATATAGAATAGTCTGGAATAACACACAGGCTATTAATTATATGTTTTTAATTCTGCACGGACGGAGTTGCGGTTAACAGCTAGTTAGG
The DNA here is from genome assembly GCF_000836235.2 of Papilio xuthus. NCBI lineage: Eukaryota > Metazoa > Arthropoda > Insecta > Lepidoptera > Papilionidae > Papilio > Papilio xuthus. The sequence continues at coordinate 8,453,602 of NW_013531704.1, read as the reverse complement.
GATTAAATTAAATTGATTAAATAGTCTTCTAATTTTCAATTTAAAAATAAACATATTTAGAGGTTTTTAAGTAATTTATAGTTATGAGAGCTGATTATTTATAATTAATTTTACTAATAATCTATAAAAGCCTTCAATTATGTTGCGACACGCTTGCTTGTTTACATCATGCTAAGCCTAATTAAGCTCTTAAGCTTTTACAGAGCTTCGGTTATTAAAGCTCTAGTAATTATCAACTTTCATAAATAATCCTATAGCGTTTTGGAATTAAAATAAAAGTTTTATCGTACTTGTAAATTCATTATTACGTTAGTTTTACTGCAGTGAAAACGCACGCTTATCGGAATATGTACTCTTAATATAAAGACAATCACAACAAAATAATCAGCTTACATTTAAAAAAAAATTATATACGTTAAAATATATTCAAAAGACTTGTTAAATAAAGGTTCAATGAAATTAAAATCGAAGTCCCTCCGACCAACTTACATTTGCTAATGAAATCCTTTAAGTGGTAAAAAACTAGAAAGCCTTGCTCACATAGAGCCTCTTAATTAATTAATAGAACCTTAATACCGTGGCGCCATCTGGTGCATTTGTGCTAAGTACTTTACGAAGCCTCTTTTTATACATATCTAATGAACATCCTTTTACATTATAAAATAAGATATAAGTTAAAAGTACAGTATGTTATTTATTTAGTTTAATAAGTTAAAACTAATTATTTTGGGAAATTTATTATTTAAAGTGATTTTACTTAAAAAGTTGCTTTCTTTTTTTTTCAGAATACTTATTTGCTTTTCACATACTGTATTTGTCGTTAAGGATACTAAAAGTAAGTAATTTTTTGTATTAGTTTCACCGGTGAATAATTTGGAAAGGCTCTTCAAACATTTCTGTAGCACCAATGAATCCTTAATATTAGTTCTTATGTTTTTGCTCAGGATATTAAGATTGAAGATAGCGCCATCTTTTAATACTTTAGTAAACTTTTTTGGTATAAGTTTCAATTCGCACGTATATTTTTCGAACACAAGATTAGAAAATTTGATCACTCCTACTATAGTTTTAGCTCTACTCGTACATGGATAGATAGATTGTCGTTAATTCGAAGGATCTAACGTCCGAAGTTGGACTGTGAGTGATCCGCAATCATTAGCCGGAAGCGAGCGTTAGAGATAAACACCGCAATAGATATGAGGATAAACATTTTACCCAGATTAACGGAAATGGTTCATTTGTATCAAAGACTAGCCGTCGCTCGGGACTCCGTCCACGCGGAATTAAAAAAATCATTAGTAGTCAATGCGTTCTCCCAGACTGTGTTCTACATCTATGCCAAGCTTTGACGGGATCCGTTCAGCCGTTCTGGAGATCCAAACGTCCATCCATCCATCCATCTAAATAACAGATTAATAATTGCACTTTGTTCTACAAGGAATTGTAAGTTACGTTTAATAACAACCAACTGAATAACAGCAACTAAAAAGGGAGAAGTAAAAGACCTTTAAATTATTATTTTTTAGTGTCTGGCTAGATGTTAGGAAGACCAGGAAGACGGCATTGCGTGGTCCAAATATTGCCGCTCCTCGCGAAGGCTGGACGAAGTATTTTCCTGGGGTCGTGCAGAAGTTTAGTGCAGAGGATTCTGGCGGGTTGGAGACCCTCACAGTCGCAAATGAGGTTGGCCACCGAAGGGGTTTAATTGAGTAAAAATCTCACATAATCCGGTCTTTCCCCCCAAAAGTTAAACAAAGGGAGATAAAGATGGGGGGGAACCCATACCAAAAAAAATACACGGCAGGGAGAAATCAGCGTTTTAAGACATTGTTATGTGATTCCGAATGTGAGTGTGATTATAAATTCATTGGAAATTGTTTTATACTTATATGTTATTTATATGAGAAAATAATTAACGTATTTTGTATTTTAGACTTTAATTAATGAATTATGAGGGGCCTTCATTAATTAACCCTGTATCTAATTAAGAAGAGGGATAAATGTATTTCGTGCGTGATTGTCCGTTGAGCGGGAACTCCGTAATTTGGACGCGGTCAAATAAAACAATTCGTGAGTCTTTTGCGGACGTTTGAAGTAAATTACGACTCACTGTGGAAGCCGAGCTTAAATTTAAACTTCTAGTTGTTGTTTATTATTTTATTTTGTTATACTGCGAGTTTACTATTAGAATACTTAGTACTTAAGCTTTTTTAGCGACTATAAATTCCTTTTTTCAATAACTATGGACGTTTTTTTAACTCGATCAAAATACAATTTTTGCACATAAAATCTTTCACGGAGCCAGACAGACAGACAAAAATATTTGACCGTCTAAATATACGGCGTTAAAGATTGATGTTGAAAAAGTAGAGAAAGGAGAAAGTAGAGTACTATTTACTAGATAGGATGAAATTAAAAAATTAAAACATTTTAATGTTCAAATTTAATTTAATAAGATAATGAATTTCTAAATTCATTAGAAAAGGTTAAATACTTATGCCTCAATTGTTTTATTCCCTACAACGTTTTTAATTAAAATTTACTGCTTCTAACGAGCCTTTCCGTTTTAACATGTTTAAGTAACTAGCGTTGCTTTTATTTCACATCCGGTGCGGAAGTATAAATGGAATATACAAATATAGCGGACCCGATAGACGTTGTCCTGTCTACACGTCTTTAATTTGAAAATTATTTAAAATTTGACACTGCGACGGTAGCGCCGTCTGTCGGATCCAATGTAAAACATTCCAAAATCAACAACTACTAATAAACTTAAAATTAATTTTAAAAAACATTGTCCAGCAGACAAAATTATGAATCTAAACCATTCCCAGATCCCCTTGAACACACACAAAAAATTTCATCAAAATTGGTCCAGTCGTTTGAGAGAAGTTCAGTGACATACACACTCACAGAAGAATTATATATATATATATATGAAGGGGAAGGTAACGAGGTGTCACCTTCGGTGTGGGAAGGTGTGAGTGATGATGATGTGAAGGGTGAGTGCGGCGACAGGTGAAATGAGGCACAGTTATATTCACAACACAGTTTATTATCACTCACAGTCCACAACAAATAGTAAGAAGGAGAGTACAACACTAAGAAGAAGAATACAAGTAGGAGAAAGAGAAATGCACAAATTCGGATAACAAAGTAACAAGTTGCGTAATCGAAAGCGTGGTATGTCGCGGGCGCTGCAGAACTCCACTGTCGTTTCGCGCGTATGCAAAACCGGTCAGTGACCCCCGCTCAGCTGTGCGTTGCAATTCGAATTTGCCAATCAGAGGTCAACAAATCGACGTGACGTCGTCCACTCGTCATGCACCCGTGTTTATGTGTGAGTGTTGTAGTATGCGTGTGATGAATGTGTGTGTGTAGTGTTCTAGGGAATATGTAGGTCACCTACATCACCCCCCTCCAGAGACCTGGTTAAGGGCGATAAAAATCGGTGAACTTCACCTTACGTCCCGAACGAGTCGTATACTCCTTAGCCACAGGTTCGTCATTAGTTGCGAGACTGTTGTTATTGTCGCATAAAATGTACGCTGGCTTGAGACGATCAATCGAGACTGTAACTTCCTTCCCTTTAATCAGTAAAGTAAAAGATTTGTCATTTCTAGAAACGACCTTATGAGGACCGGTATACGCAGGTTGCAATGATGCCCGCACCGCGTCTTCACGCAGGAAGACGTGATCGGTATTGGCGAGGTCCTTATAAACGAAAATGTTTTTGTTACCATGTCGCGAGGCTGGTGTCGGGTGTAACTTTTGCGCAAAAGCTCGCAATCGAGCGATGAAGTCACTGACATCAGTTGTACCGCTACGCTATATATATATATATATATAAAGATGTATATAATATAATATATTAGATTATCATGACATTAATAAATAAGGCGAAAACTTTGTACCCCTTTTATAAGAGTTAAAGAATTAAAAAAAAAACTAAGTATAATATACTCTTTGTTACCCAAGCATAGTGTAGTTTTCCAACAGTAAAAGAATTTTTCAAATCAGTTTAGTAGTTTCGGAGCATATTCAATACAACCAATGAAATCTTTCCTCTTATAAATTATGGTTGAATTTCGAACAATAGGAACATTTGTAGCTTAACGGTTGAAGGATCAAGAATGGTAAGGCGGGTTACAAATTGTTTAACAATTAAAAAAAATCTTAATATTTTTTTTAATTATTAAGCTTTAATTTTGCATGAAAGTTACGTTGTTCGATACAAAACATTGCGGTTAATCAGTTTATCGTTTGCACTAAACTACGCTCGTAATTCCGGCAGCTCGTAAAACTCGCAAAACATCCGGCAGTGCTCGTTAACGGTGTCCTAAATACGTCCTGAATACGTCCCTGTGCAAATGCGACCGTTCAATATTAACGATTTAAGGCTTTGTTTTCTTTACGTGTACAGTTTAACACTGTTTTTTCATGTACATAAATTAGGGTTATGAGAACTCTTTCACTGTTTTTTCTTTAAGTTTAATTATGATGGCAAGAAAGAAAAAAAATAAAAGCAAAGGAACAAGATAACTACATATTTCAAAGATTAGTCATCTTGCTACTACCAAACTATTTCAAAGGCATGAATTGTTATAGAAAAATCTTCTATTTTTCTTTTTTATTATAAACCTACCAGTAAAATTTAAAGTAAGGTTTTAAGACTATGAATATAAAGGCAGCCGTATGGAAGCTTAACTGGTATAGGATATTTCGTACACAGAGTACTTCAGCCGTTTACGAGACACGTTTGTTAAGCGAGGCTTACTGCCAACCTGAGCGGTAAATGTGCTTCCGGTGAAGCATCACAAAACATATTGCCAGAACTACCAACCTTAGAAATAAATGTAATATATTAAATAATCTATAGAGCCAGCTTTTGTGGACTGCATATGGATTATATTATTCGATTCCACGGAGTGCCAGCTAATAGTCAAACACAAATCTTCTACTACATTCATCCGACGTTCTTACGGTGAAGGAAAACATCGTGATGCAACCTGCACATATCTGAGGAGAAATTCAAAGATATGTGTGAAGTCAACCAACCCGCACTTGGCCAGCGTGGTTGACTATGGCCTAGTCACTTAACTTAGTGTAGGCTCCGAGCCCCTCAGTGGGGATATATAGTGAGCTGATGATTATATCATCATATGATAAATAAGTATAATACAAAGTAAATTTTCAGTAATTATTAGTTTGATATTATTTTTAGCATCTTAACTTAAACTCAAACATATTGCATTAGTATCAAAATGATTAAATAGAATATAAAAAGCAAATGTTTTGTTTTTATGTCATTTGGAAATGCAAACGCAAGCTCAAGCTTTTACGAGCTGCTCAAATTGCGCACTTAGTTTAGTGTAAGCTATAAAACGGTTGTACTAATGCAGATAATAAAAGCACATTTGAACTAATATAGTAAGAAACACAATATTAAAGTGCATACAATTAGTAACAACTTTCAAGTATACAGACAATATGACTTTTGGTACTTTGGTAGACTGTTCCAAATAAGTTGTCAAAGGTATAAAAGACTGGCAACGCATCTGCGGTTCCTTTGGTATTGCTGAAGTCCATGGGCGTCGTTGAACATCTTGGTGTTCCCGCTGCTCGTTTGCCACCTTCTGTTATAAAGAAAAATACTCAAAACCTTAACATCTATTTCTCTTGTAAAAAAAATAACTTTAAAGTGCCGATTCAACAAAAAATCTTATCAGCACTCAAATATCTTATCTACAAAACCATAAAAAGGAAAGAGAAATATAAAAGTATTATAGAGTAATGTAGAATAGCAAATAGCAGTATAATAAACAAGCCCACATTTGCCTCATGATTGCAGGCAATAAAATAAAAGACGTACGAACACGACAATCCTTTTACCGAGTTAGAAACATAACCGTTTCGCTTGATTGGATCGATCAACATTATGTCGACGTTTGCTCTACTGGTGTACTTAAAGATTTGGATCAAACATTTATATATTTCTATACTGTAATTTAACAGACTTATAGTTGGTTTCCGAGACCAAAATCCTGGATATAAAACATACCGTCAACGGGGGTTTCGGTCTCAGAAACCTACAGTTACAAAACACACACTAACACTTCATACTTCTAATAGGTTGGCATATTTAGGATACGACCGGTTACAATGTAATGGATTTTACATGTTGTAAAATAGAATTAGTAGTTATAAACATATCAAAGAAAAACATACCCTTCCCTGTAAGTCAAGCAAAAATGAACCTTTTCTCGAAGCTTCTATTATTTTCAACGATTTCATTTGCCCTGTTCCGTGTGTTTTAGTTCTGAGTAATGTTTTGGTTAAGTTTAATGTTCCCAAATCGATTTGTGTGTTCGCCTTTTATACAGCCTAGACCGCCTTTTAATATGAATATACAACAACACAAGCAAGGCTATCTGTTTTCAATCCAAACATCAAAATGTCCCTCTCAGTTTACACGTACTTGTGACACATTTGCATAATTTTGTTCAAGGGTATACAACTTGACCGTTCTTATTCTAGATTTAATTATAAACTTAATATAAATACGAATGTTTGGATAAATGGATAGAGGTTTGTTTGTTTTTCTCTGGAACGGCTGAATGGATTTTCTGTTGTGTTCTTCCAGATTATGGTCTACGTATCGGAAGAACACATAGGCTACTCATTATGTTTTATAAATTCCGCGCGAGCAGTACCGCGGGCTACAGCTAGTAACATAAAAATGACAAAGTATAAACTAGTGTTAATCCATTGTTTTAAAACAAAGATAATAAGCGCCAATAGCCTAATGGTTAAGGGTGCAAATTCCCGATCACGAGATCGGAGGTTCGAATCCCGCCATTCGATTATTGTCGAAAACCATATCCTAGCACAAGCCTAGAGCTTAGTTGGAAAGGTACAAGAAAGATTAGTAAATTTACAAAAATCTACTAATATTTTTAAGCAAAAAAAAATGATTTTATTGATAACAAATAGATTTATGTATAATACTTCTCCTCATTAACTCCATCTGTGTCAAACTCGTTCAGCCATTGCAATTTCCTTGAGACGGCATACAGTTTTTACATAACAATGTCACATACCCACTTTCAGCTTCAAAAAAGCTACATGTTTAATATTCAAGCAGCATGTTCTATGTTGAAGTAAGCGTGTAATACCGGCAGCTCGTAAAAACCCGTTCAACTTACGCTTTAGCTCATAAACAGCTAAATATACGACCGCGTGTAAAGCAGAGCGCTCAACGTTACTTGAAAACATTTGTTTTCTCTATAACGTGGGTTCCCACTGCTATTACAATTGTACAAACATAAAGACAGTTTGAGACATACTATATGTTTTTGTTTTCTTTTTTCGACAAACATGTATATTTAACAAGACTGACTATTGCCTAAAGTATTGTGATTGCTTGATTGCATGAAGAATGCAACTCAAATGACTTTATAACCTTACTTAGGCATTTTTACCAGACGTACTTCAAACGTGATATTTTATCGTACATACATTATTTTATCACCTCGATATATCGTTGCACTGTTTTATCTATGTAATTTTAATATTAGTCATTGTGTGTTATTTACTTTAATTTTATAATAAAATATAATATATTATTATGTAAACTATTATGTAAAGTGCGTTTAGTATCAAAGATGCTATGGAGTTGTTATAAATAAAAAAAAATAAGTTACGTTAGTTGTCGATTTAATTTTACATATTATTAAAATGTAAGTCAAAATCACAGTATTATATTTACATAGTCTCTTGTTACATTGGAATGTATGTCAAAACAAAGATCCTACAAGTGCTTTGAATAAAGTAACAAAGAGGAACGCTTTGATATAAAAGTGCTTTCTATCGCAGCAGAGTGTCAATTGAATGCACATAACATAGATAGACGACCCGGGAATTAAAATATTATATATATAAATGAATTTACATAATAATTAATCCTTACACATATTTGCGTGTTTAGAATTTCTATTTACATCGATTTGTATGGTATATATTAATTTTAAGCCTCCTAATTGGAGCATCAGGAATTAAATTGTCGCTTTTCAAATTGTTGTTCCATTGATGTTTTTAACAGGTACAAAATAACATTATTATTTAATTATATAGGGTGTCCCAAAAGGTTACGTACATAGGAAGGGGGATGATAGGGGTAGTCACAAGGGTCACCATAAAAATAAAATAAAAATTCCCCTCTGGGTATTAAAAAAAATGGCATTTTTTAAAAACTTAAAAATTTTACACCTTCTGGGGCAATTTTAATTTTCTTTAAAATCTTTATAAGTTGTATTGTTTTTTTTATTTCATATTGATAAAGGGTTATAGACGATAACATAGTAGGTTTTTTTTTAAAATATAGCGATATTTGTAGGTCATCGTTTACAAAATTGCCGAATAATATGTAACATTTTTAAGTTTTTAAAAAATGCCATTTATTTTATTTTAATACCCAGAGGGGAATTTAATTTTTCTGGTGACCCTTGTGACCAGCCCTATCATCCCCCTTCCTATGTACGTTACCTTTTGGGACAACCTGTATAATACGTAAATTCCAAATTTAAATTTTATTATTTTTAATTAAAATATTTAGTGTGGTAACGGTATATTAAGAATTCCAAACTTCTCTATAATCTACTTTGTGGTAAAGTTCTAAAGAGCTTTCATCTTTTTAAGATCAAATAAGTTACTTTATAGTAGGCAACTTTAAATTTTCAGTAGTATTAAATAAATTTTAATAATTTTATGCGAATATTAAAATTAAATATTTAAAGAGATGAAAAGGGAAAAACTTTCTTTTGAATTATTTTTTATTATCAACAAGTAAAATTAAATATAATTTTAAGCCAATTTCTACTTTTATTAATTCATTTTAAAGTTTATAGTTAATGTTTTGAATTGGATTTTACCACGTTGTATTAGTCAAAACTTTTCATATGATACTCATATTGGGATGGTAGTACAAGAATATATCATCTGCCATTTTGTGACGGCGGCCATTTTGGATTTTTCATACAATACTCAGGTCGTCAAGCCCTTTGATTTGATGCCCATGTTGGGGGTTCGTGCAAAAATGTGAAAATGTGAAAGTGTACCAATTATGGTAGATACAGCTTGACAAGTCCCTTAAATCGTTTGTAAAAACAAATGTATACATCTCTCATGTTCATTAAAAAACCCATGTTCGTTTACTAGCACATTACGTTGTGGTATATTCATCTCTTATCTCTAACAAGGTTTCGATTAATCATCCAGAACTGTTAAATAAAGGGTTGAATTCACTAGACGTACCATTAAATTTAATGAGGCAAGGGTTCACAATATTGAAATCCGATTATCAGCTTACTAAGATATCGTCATCCGTAACACACCGGGATTAATGAATGTCCTAAGTGATATCAAATCAAAGTAAAATAGTATTTTGAATCATATGGCTAACATGATAAAGAATAAAATGACATAACTGAAGAACGCATACGGTTCCCATACCCTAAAACAATGCGTGTGCAAAAACATAGTTCAATAAGTATCAATTGTTTCACACTAGGCTTATCGTCATAAATATGCATCGAAGATTTCCATTTACAGTCGAGGACGTAAATTTCCTACCCTTTTAGTAAAATATTTGGCACTCAACTATGCATTAGGTTGAAAACGTGTCATAGTAACATGTTAAATTATAGCTCTTATGATGAGATAAGTGATCTGTGTATTATCTAATGTGGGTTACGAATTTAATTCTTCGACTGTAAATAAATTTATTTGACTGGCATTGTTAAGTATAAAATACGTATACACAATACGTTTTCTAAATCCCCTTCCTGTATGTTTGTGTTCACATGACGCTAATTACACTCAACTTGTATCAGGCAGATTACGCTAAGCTGCGCTAATTGGGTCGCCAGAGTTCCCTACCTAAAGGACAAGTCGCGTCTGTTTAATTAAAAATGCTACTAATAATGAAATCACAATAAAATAATCAATGGATATCCAAGAGTCCAAGAGACTGCAATATTTTTCTTGCTTATTGAGGTCGTCATTGTCCGGTTCCGAAGGACCGTCAGATTACAAACTGACAAAAGTGGTAAAACTTTGGTTACTTGCACTTGATGATAGCGCTAGTAACAACTAAATTTTAAATCAAAAGTTTTATTTAATTAATTTAATTTTACATCTGGTTTTATTTCATTTTAAACTATTTAATAAAACAACGCTAACGAATAAACAAGAACTAGAAGTTCCACTCGGCTTCCACAACCAGTCGTAATTTACTTCAAACGTCCACAAAAGACTCACGAATTGCTTTATTTGACCGCGCTTAAATTACGTCCCACATTCAAGGGACAATCACGTACAAAATTTATTTAACCTAAGTTTTATAGTGAAATCAATAAATTATACAATAATGAAATCTCGCGACTAATCAAAGTAAAGCTAAATTATACTGTTAGTTATTATTTAAGTCAAAGTTATCAGTTTTGTGAGATTTTCCAATAAAAAGATTAAATTTAGAGCGTCGCCTGTAGCGCAGTTGTTAAGCGCTGGACCGGACAGAAATCAACACGTCCGAGTTCAATCCTCTAGGGATGAAAAACATCCTGTTGTATTCTGTACATATCTGCGAAGAAATTCAAAGATATATGTGAAGTCAACCTGCACTGTGCCAGCCGTTTGGCCTAGTAATCCCTGCCTATACCCTAAGACAGGGATGACTAGGCCAGTCTTCGAATCCTTCGGTGGGGAATAGCTTAATTACCTTTAAACTTCTAGGAAATTCAGTGAGATGTGAACTTTAACATATATGTCATAATAACCTACGATTACCACTACCGCATGACATGTACAAAAATATTATTTTCGTAGGTTCCTACTCATTGATTGATTGGTTATTGCTATACTAAAAAGTGCTTTAACTACAGCTTTTAATTAAAATGTTGTTTTATGTTTTGAATACTGGCAATATATTCGTCCAATATTGACAGTATCAGTAACTTTAATGTATAATATCGTAATCCACATGTGCTTGCTTCGTTAATGGCTAAAATGTTTATCCTCGTATTTATTGCGGTGTTTATCTCTAACGCTCGCTTCCGGCTAATGATTGCGAATCACTCACAGTCCAACTTCGGACGTTAGATCCTACGAATTAACGATACTATATTTATCACGTAATATTTAAGTCCCGATATCATTCATGGTAACGACTACTTCGGTCTAGTTCAGATATATTATTCTTGCAATCTGTTAACAGTGATAAAAGATTCGAATTATTCAATAATCATAACGAAACAAATAAAAAAGTATATTTGAAAATTTATTTCACCATTTGAACACTACGTTATTTCTAATCATAGGTTTCTAAGACCTAAATCCCCGTTCAAAATGTAAAATACATTTTGAACGGGGATTTAGGTCTCTGCTTTGTCAAAGACAGGGATGTCGGTATATTTTATACAGAGATTTTTGTCTCAGAAACCAACGGTGAGCCACAAACATGACAGTTATGTGTAATGTTTTATAAATTTTTTACAAAATAAATGTTCATTTGTGCAAATGCACTTTGTCTAACCCCACATTTCCATACAGTTTTGAAGTTCGCTATGGAATCGCTTCGAAGCGAATGCATTTAACCCCGCAGGGTCGTCTAACGATACTTTAATTAGACATATAACAATGTTAACAACAAGCAAGCGTGTCATAATGAAAGTCTTTCGCACTTAATTGTAACAATTACAGGCATGCTATCTGTCCATTAAAAATAAATCAAGGAAGGATTATGTCTTTATAATGATACAGATAATGTTACGTTTTAGGAAAACTGAGAATCTATACAGTTAATGAAATTGGAATGTCTGTATGTATTAATTAAAAAAACTTCGCGTAAATGTACTTGCTTTAAGTCTAACGAACAACCAATTTCTAAAATGTTTGTCTGTCCGTCTTTGTTAGGGGAACCTCTAAAACAGCAGGGCCGATTTTGATGCGACTTCCACTGGAAGACAGTAGTAATATTGTAGGTCACTTTCAGAGGGATCCCGGGCAATCTCTAGTAAATAGACAATATGAAACAAATAAACAATAAAAAATATCATGTAAAATAACTATAGACAAGATTTATCATGTTTAAAATTTCTCTATATCTAGATTTATTTTGCTAAAGTTACTATCAACTTACTACACTTACATGTTATAACAATCTTTTCAATATTACCTTTATATCAAACTCGTCGCTCGTGACCGCGCGCCGTTTAAAAACCTCATTAGTAGCCTATGTGTTCTTCCAGACTATGTTCTACATATATGCCAAATTTCAGCGATATCCAGGCAGCCATTCTGGAGATACCTTCAAATATCCATCCATCTATTCATCAAATTTTTCGCATTTATAATATTAGTAAGACAACTTTTCAATTAAATAGGTATATCCATCAATTACTTTCGTCATATTAGTGTTTTGTTACGATAACAATAAATCAGTTTTTGTAGGAAATAATGTTGAAAAAGTTATTGATGGGCACATATACCGGTCAGCGTGTAATCTGTTACCTTAATAAATGTTGATATATTTCATTGTATGCTCCGGTTTGTTATTACAATTATTAAATCAAAAGATAAAAAAAGATGATATGGGCTTAATGTGTTTTATAAGCACCGGTACACTGTTTATCGATATTCGAATGTTTGGGTTAGTTTCAAATTTGGAATACCAGTTCAAATCCCAACTGTTACCAAGCAATACAGAACCGCGTTGGGATGTGCAAAAAAACTTCAGAAAACGCATCTGCGGTTCCCCTGGTATTGCTGATGTCCATGAGCGTCGTTGAACACCTCGGTGTTCCCGTTGCTCGTTTGCACCCATCTGTTTTAAAAAAAAAACTTACCGTAAGATAAACCATAATTAAAGTGATAAAAATGTTATATAAACATTATATTCTACTTTAAAATTAAATTTGTTAAAATACTATTAAAAAGTAGAGACATAAAAATATGACGATCACGAATCCAACAAACCTTGGTATAAAAAATAAAAGCGTATTTTCAAAACGAAATTCAGTTAAAAATACTCTCATCTTTGTTACACTTGATATAAAAAGAATGAATGGACTTTAATTTAATATCGCTTTGAAGTTTCCAAAAGCGGTGCAGATTTTAAATCTATTATACGGTCTCCGTTACTTACGAGCGCGATAAATCACTCGTTCACCTTGTTCTAAAGAATTGCGATGGAGATTATTGATGGCGCATACCGTCCACAGAGAAATGGTAAATTACCAACTATCAATACCAAAAAGACTTTACCTCCCTTTAATACCCACTCTATCTTTACTTTTCAATTCAAATCTACACTTTGTTCTTCAAAAAAAAAAACATTTACTGTAGTTTAAACTGATATAAAAACGGTTAAGAACTCACGTATATTCGTCCGGTGGAGGCACCGACTAGTTTCGAGCCCATCGGGGGCCCTTCACAAGGATGAGTGGTACTGGTATTATTTCGCGAAACTAGTCGGGGCCGCCACTGGACGAGTATACGTGAGTGTTTAGCCGTTTTTATATCAGTTTAGTATAATGTCTCACGAAAGTTTGAATAATTTAATAACTGTAGTTTAGTTATAAAACATGAAGGGGTAATTAGGTCTTGTAAATATAAGGTAAGTTACCATCTAAATATAACAGCGTAGGAATGAAAAATCGTTGGTTTCTGAGACCAAAACCTTTGTATAAAACATATCACCATCCCTGTCATTATCTTTGACCAGAGATAAAAATATGTTTTAAACAAGAATGGTAGACTCGGAAACCCATTGTTAATCCATCCCTGTTTTACTGAGCTGGATATCTGTACCTATAACGCTATTTATCTTAAAAAAATGCATTTTGTTCTTTTTTAAAATGTGACCGTAGTCGATGCCACCATTATGTAGCTTACAATATGTTGTTATATATCAAAGTTAACATTCAATATACAAGCTGTATATAACAGTTATGTAACGACCAATAACCGTAAACGAAGCGATGAAATCGTTGACACGACGTAAAACCGTTACCGATTAAACCGATACATAATCCTTGACATGAGCATGTGTTAACTATAACAACATATATATACATATACAAGTTTAAAGGAAAATCTTTTTAGAAAATACCACTAAATTTAACAAGAACATTCTATAATAAAGAAGAGATACGAAGAAAAGAGGTACAGCTTTATGACTTGCTACCTACCATCCATTAGAAATTGAAGTTCATTTAATCGCTTTAAAACAATGCTAGCCAAATACATTTTAAATTATTATTAAAAAATGAATTAATAACAAAAACAGCGACAATATTATGTATATTGCGTGATATTGTTCTCATTCTATGTATTTTTGAGAATAAATTATTTACACCTTTTAATAAACTTTGAGTGTAAAAATCTGTGATTAGTCCATATGACTTTGGTGGATGCGGTAGATTTGACAGTGATTTGCAATAGCGCAAAATAAAGTTGAGGATTCACAATTTTATGAAAAAAAAATTCAAACCAGCAATATTTTGAAAGGAGTCTAATGACTAAAAAGTTTAATAATCTATGTTTGAAATTATCACCACGAAGCAAAATTTTAATAAGTAATATACTACCAATCTCTACGTCTTACTAATATTATAAATGCGAATGTTTGGATGGATGGATGGATGTATGTTTGATGGTTCTAACGGCTGAACGGATTTCGACGAAATTTGGCATACATATAGAGCTTTATGTTTTTTTTTAATTCCGCGAAGACGGAGTCCCGGGCGAAGGCTGGTTTAGAATATCTACGAATGCTGTAAATTTTTTTGGTTATATAAATTTTATGTCACACGCATAAGACTATAAAATAGAGTATCCATTTTTGCTGCAAATATCAAGGTAGAATATATCCGGACGAAGCATAGGATTGGATATTCAGTTTTACATCCAGCCGTTTATTTGCACGTTTACGATCCAATAGGAAAATTAAACTCGTTTTTACGAGATTCAGGTATTACAAAGATCGACGGTACAAGGGAACACGGCTTCATGGAAGTCTATTTTTTCTTTTAATATCTACTAGCTGTTGCCCGCGCCAAATTAAAAAAATAGTACCCTATGTATTATTTCTGACAGTTACTAACTTTGAGCTTTTCATCTCGGTCTTATAAAACATCCATCCATCTAAACTTTCGCTTTTTAATATTAGTAAAAAAATAAAACGCCATAGACAAAAACACTATCGCATAAAATCTATTACTACTTAGTAATCAATTCTTTTTATTTAAGAGTTTAAAATCATAGCTACGTTAAGACATAAGGATGTTCCTTTGACTATTCATAAATTCCTCGCTCATGCTTTTAGTGATATTAATGTTTAACCAAGGAAAACTCCGGTCTTAAGTGTTCAATAAAGTTCACTACTTATTCAATAAAGTGGAAAAGTAGAAAACATATGTAATTTGAATTATATACCTGTAGCATTCGTTGTGCTATATTTGGCTCGTTCACGTACCGACACGTGTTGCCGGCTCAAAGGTCTGACATCGACTGACGTCCCCTCTCTCCGGCATGTACTTATGGCGTGTACGCTCGAGACAAACAACACTACGTTTATGCATACACTACATCCCTTCCTTTTTTTAATATATTTAATCTTGCTAAGTATAGGTACTTGTATTCTAAAACGATCAATTAATAGAATACAAGTATACATAAAATTCGATTTTCTAAGTTTCTCTACACTTCTACATGTATATCCATTTTGTAAGTTTAATAAACTTAGATTCAATAACATTTTTCTATAAATTCACTTAATAATTATTTTCACAACAACTGCATAGATATTTGTTACCATACTATACTTATCTTCCAAGTTTCCATTATTTCTTCCTTCTATATGCTCTACTTCCTTCCATTTGTTATTTAGAACGCGCCAGTGTCCCTCAATTCATTTTAAATAAACTTATTTTCGTCTTGGCATTTGTCACGTTAAAATATTCCGAACTTCAATATCGCCATCAATACCTGTCTCTACGGTATGGGAAGCAGGATTTTAATTGACGCTTACTTTGTTATCTTTGTGTAAATTATTAATGTCGAAGCCAAATATTTTGCTAAAAAGATATGTTTAATAATTAACAGTACTTAAAAGTACTTAACAGTTTGAAAGTATCCTAGACGTGATAATTTACGCTAGTAGTAATAATAAAATTTTACTCTGTACTATGAATGCTATGCACTGTAGACACAGTACTAGTTGGTTGGAACACCAAAAGCTGTAACTGATGTAACTGTGCCCGCGACTTCGCTCGCACGAATTACTGACTTGGATAGCATTTCAATCACTTAGGCTAATCACTTAATATTACTAAGTTTTATACTGAAACATATTAAACCCACTAAATACTCGCACAAAATTCACATATTCCAATACATCAAAATCAGTC
>NW_013531704.1:8363248-8436655 GCF_000836235.2 Papilio xuthus | reverse complement strand
GACGATATTATACACGCAATCAAACGCTCTTACATTTTAAAAAGATCTGTTCTCAACTGAAGAAATGAGGTCAACAAGTAAGGGGAGACGAGAGCTGTATTCATCTGCGTGCGGTCGACCGACATTACACTTGAAGACGCACAACTAATTATTCATGAGCGCGGTCGCGACATGAAACGTTGGAAATTATCATCAAAAGACGTAACGGTGAGTTTCCACTGTACACCTATCTACAATAATATAACCATCTCTCTCATTATATTTAAAAAGTACAGAGATAACAATATTCTTTTATTTTTTCTTAATTAAAAAGGCAAAAGTTCTTACTGGCCAGTATGCCACGTCTTTGGCAGAATGTATTGACAGTGCGTGACTTTTGTATGGTACAAACCACTGCAGGGTTTAAAAATAACAAGTTGGATATCATTAATATAAACGCATGATATTGCGATGAATCATTACTGTTATCATTAATGACGAATTATCGTTATCATTATCGTTGGAAATAATGATTCACGCGTCGGAATATGCCATGATGAATAATTTGCCTTATTTTAAATTACAAATATTTTTTTTATAAAACACCAACTATCGCCCACGACTTCGTCCGTGCAGAACTAAAAAAAAACTTAATCAGTAGCCTAGGTGTTCTTCCAGACTATGTTCTACATCTAGAACGGCTGAACGGATCCCGATAAAATTTGGCATACTTATAGAACATAGTATAGAAGAACACATAGGCTACTAATTAAGTTTTATTTAATGCTACGCGGACGGAGTCGCGGGTGACAGCTAGTACGTCAATAAGTTCATTAGTACAAACAATAAATGTTGTCAACGACATATGTTACATAAAAGACATGACACAACATGACAAAGGACCAACGAAGAGGAAAACTTAATTTTGTCGGTGCTTAAGTTGTCAGACCCAATTAGAGCTGGCCGACCTCTGAATGATACTGTCTGACACACAGACAATCTAATTAATTAATCACGTAAGCATAAAAGTAAGGATCAACATACCTATTATATCAGGCATGTAAATACGAGCCAAATTAATTTTCTATAATATTTTTAAATTATACTAATATTTAGTTAAACATTTTAATACGGGCGATTATAGTAGAAATTAAAATTTATCAAATCTCGTTTTTGTATATATCCTGATCACGGAAATAGCGAAGCAGCTGTTGCCCATAGACTGCAGCAAAGCTAAAGCAATTGCATATGCGTTGCCCACCTTTAATCGACGTAGAATAATTGATGTTTTAAATGGTAGCAGTAGTTTTAGAGTTTATTCGTTTCCTATGTATAACATTAGTTCAACAAAGAGCGTCGGTGGTTCAGGGGTCAAGCACTTGACTTGCAATCTGCAGGTCCTGGGTTCGAATCCCGACATGTACCAATGTGTGTTTCGATTTCCGATTTGCATATGTATACATTTATCCGATGTTCTTACGGTGAAGGAAAACATCGTGATGCAACCTGCACATATCTGAGAAGAACTTCAAAAATATGTGTGAAGTCAACCAACCCGCACTTGGCCAGCGTGGTTGACTATGGCCTAGTCTCCTTTAACTTAAGGTAGGCTCCGAGCCCCTCGGTGGCGACGTATAGTGATCTGATGATGATGATATAACATTAGCTTAGTTATGTATGTGATTCAGGGCTAATGCTGTCTAAAGAAAAAAAATCATCATAATATTAAATTCAAAATCAATTGCACTTAACAAAAAGTCAAGTTTATATTGTATTATTATAATTACTATACAAATGTCACACCTTACAAATAACATATTTTGAAGATGAAAACAAAAGGAATCAAACACCTGTAAGGCAAGTTATCTTCCACCGCTTTGCTTACATCTCCAACATGGTAGCTTTTAAACTTTGAACGCGTGAAGAGTAAAATTTTATTCATCCCACGAACACCCATTATTCTCTGACAATGACTGCCAATTCCTAACAGTACACGAGAAACAGCATTATGTCAGATAATCAGCAAAGGAAATAACAACCTTATTGCCTTTGTGATAAGGTATAAAATCAATAAATTCTGTAAAAACATTTACGGTATTTTTGATACATGCTTTGACAGCGTCACGTGAAAATTACGGTATTTCGTGTGTAAGTGAAATTTTATTGGGGACCTCTACATTTTTAGGTTCCCTTGTACGTTCTGAACGGTCAAATAGCCTTCTTAAACGCAATATGAGAAGATAATATCGAAGTATATTTTTATTGAATTTTCTTATTGCTTTTTTTTAAATTAAAAAAAATATCCTATTTAATTCTAGTCTTATCATTAACAGCAACAAATAATGATAGATTTATACAGTTATTTTTTTTACATGACAAGTTTTTTTTTTTATTTTCCTTGTAATATGTAAAGTTGTATAATACAATTTATAATTGATTCGTATATTTTTCCGTTTCTCACTTGGTCTATCTATTAATTGCATTTTGTGTAAAAAAAAAATCATTAAAAAGTTGAAAAGAATCTTGAAATTACTTTTATTTTTCCATTTGAATTCTTCAATAAAGTAATTCCGACAGCGTCAAAACTCTTCTTAATCTACGCCATGTTGGAAAAATGTGACTCGTTTATTACCCAATTTAAATCATCTCACGTTCAAAGGGCTCGAATAAATTACACACATTTTTCCCTACCTCCTGTTATTCGACGTTTCATTTGATGAAACCTTTGTGACAGTTTCTTTTTTAAATCGACTAACATTACCAACCTTCTTAATCGATACAAAATTAATCTTTAAATGTAATTACTATTTGTCATGTTAATTTATTCATCTTAACTGAAATAAAATTAATACCTAACTATAATTTTATAGCGACGGTGGCTCAGTGGTCAAGCACTTGACTTGCAATCTACAGGACATTGGTTCGAATCCCGCCATGTATCAATGTGTTTTTCTATTTTCGATTTATATATGTACATTTATCCGACGTTCTTATGATGAAGAAAATGATCGTGATGCAACCTGCACGTATCTGTGAAGAAATACATAGATATGTGTGAAGTCAACCAACCCCCACTGGGCCAGCGTGGTTGACTATGGTCTAGTCACCCCTAACTTAAGGTAGGCTCCGAGCCCCTCAGTGAGGACGTATAGCGTATAACGTATATACGTGAGCTGATGATTGGTAATTTTAGACGAGACGTTAAGAGTCTCCCTATGTGATTTTGTAATCCAGGAAGAAATCTGTACGGCTATTAACTACGAGGGTTAGTGGATCAAATAATGACCCATACAACCATTGAAATGCAGCAATCGATTTGAAATGTGTTGTCATTTTCGACTACAAATGAGGCTGATTCTGACGCATTAATCCTCTAAAGAGGCACATTTTGAAGTGAGTAATTTTATCTATAAATTTAATGGGATAAAGAATACGCCAGAAACACTTATTCACCACTTTTGCTTTTATAAAAAAAAAATATCGTTTAATATTCTCCATTACTGCTTTTAAAAGGCTAAAATTGCTAAAATTTTTGGAAGCAATGTAAATAGAACAAACCGGAATAAAGAATAAAAGGAAGGCAATGCACCTCATAACCATTTTTCATAAAACATAAAAGGTTCTCATATTAACGGGAGTGGACAATGAAAGTTGGTACTAACTCATGCCTTTTAAACATTTTTGTTGGAACATTTTTTTCGTTTGTGAATTATTGCAAGAGTAAAAAAAGTTAAATACGCCTTTTTAACCCGTGTGGGTTCTTCCTTGATTTGTTTATAGTTTTAAGTGTTTGAGATTTCTTTTATGGACCACTATGTTGATTGACCACTGCATTATCATCATCAGAGACACTTGTCCAGTAAATTTCTCCACATTAGTCACATTAGTCTTTCCATTTTTAGTTTCGACCGCTTGGCAGGATATTTTCTAGGTCTCTGATGGTCCACTTTATTTAGGCAAATCGCCTAGAATTTAACTGACCAATAAACACTATCTAACACCTCAGAACACTTTTTAACGAACAAATTTTTTATTAATTTTTTACCATCAATCGGTTTACACAAAAGATCCGTTTGAACAGAATATAAAATTAAATCCATGATGTATTTTTAAATGAAAATATCAGAGCACAATAGAGGCATTTACTGCGCACCCCTTTATGTGACTTTCGTGTCATCTCGTTTTTAAAGTAAGCAATTACGCGCCATGTGACGCTCAGTTAAGCCTGGCAGATCGACGCCATGTTGAAAAAAATGTCGACTCGCTGATTGGCCAATTTAAATAATCTCACGTCTGGACTCGATCTGATTTGATTTTTTAAAGCCATTGATTATTTTTTCGTTCGTCTTGTTTAGAATCATATCATGACTAGTCATGACAGTCAAGACTTTTAACTCTCTTATGAGGTATCCTTTTAAATTGAACCAGACTAATTAAAACTAGTTATTTGCCATTTAGTAATCATCTTTACTAAAATAGTCAAGCTAAAAAATAATTATTAAGTTAATTCTTATTTGTTGTTCAGTGTATTACAGTTTAGTCGTGTTTTTACTACTTTTTAATGTTTTCATTTCTATTTCAGTATCTCATTAAATTCCGTTACGTGTCTTTATTCAGTTATATACGCAACGATGCCGACTCGGGGCAAGGGGGTGGAGAAATTGAAAATAAATTGATCCCTGCGAGAGGGTAGGTTGGGGCGAAATGACACAGAACGAATGGGATTACACGCGAGACGGCTGCCTTATCAAACTGATTATACTAACGATATATTTATAGGATGACTACGAGAATTGCTTAAAGCTAGGAAAGAATTATATCAGTCAACATCGTACACTATAAATATTAATAGTAAAAGTAAAGAATAAATGAGAATATCAATAGAATAAAAACTTGGCGAATTCACTCCAAAGAGACACAAGTTTGCACGTTTACCGCCAAAAAGAACCGTGTCGCTAACCTCAACTTTGAGCACCCTCCCCTAGTTACTACCAACTTGTACACCTTCCTTAAAGGCCGGCAACGCATCGGCGGTTCCTCAGGCAATTCGTTGCTCGTTTGCCTCTTCTCCTATAAAAAAATGGATTCATTTCTTTTGGCATTAAGACAACCGAGCAATAGTTAATTTGTTATACCAAAAACCGTTGTTTTCTAAAATCTAAATCTCTGTGTAAAACATATCGTCATCCCTGTCATTATCTTTGACAAAATAGAGATAGCAATATGGTTTAAACGAGGATATTGGTCTCGGAAACCCGTGATAAGCAATAATGTGTTGGTGAAAGAGTGATAAAAGAACAGGAAAATGACGTAAATAATTTTTCACTTAAAAAATGTAAAACTTTATTTTCGTGTTTGTCAATTTAAGACATATTTGTTTTAAAAACAAACTCCATCGTTGTGAACACAAAAAACAAACTCCCAAAGGATTGGGCGGACGGCTGTTTGTATTAATTAAAACTTTTCTCACGTTTTAATAAAACTTCCATCGTAAATATTTCGGGGCCATAACATAGTGTTAAAACTTCATGAAAATTTTACCGTTTATTAAAGGCCACATATTATTTTTAGCGTATTTAATAAACGTGGTGAATATTCTTGAACTAAAACTGCTATCCTATTGCATCGTAGTTTTTTGTTTGTACTATACTTTCCTTCAAAAGTTCCTTTTCTTTGCGTCCATGAGGTTAATTTAGTGTTACCCTTCCAACCCGTTTTCTTATGAGGAAAGGATGGGAAGTGGAAATGGACTTTCCGGATGAGAGGATGCATGGAAAGGGAAACTATTTTCTGTCTGTGCATCCTCTCCTCCCTCGATTAAAGGTAGGCAACGCATATACAATTACGTACGTCTATGACCAACAGTCACTTCGTTGGCCACAAACCGCTGAAATCAGCGATTTTAAGTGGCCGCTCGCTCGTTTGCCACCTTACGATATAAAACAAAAAAACACAGAAAGTGAATGTTTTCCCTTCATATACGTTTCCTCGCCCGTCTAATACACTTCACCTTCCCATACTTTTCTATTCCAGACTTATAGATATTGCGATAAAACTCTACAACTTACTTTTGATATAAATATATTTATATAGCATTGTCTTGATATATACAATTCTTCTGTGAGTGTGTATGTCACTGAACTTCTCTCAAACGACTGGACCGATTTTGATGAAATTTTTTGTGTGTGTTCAAGGGGATCTGGGAATGGTTTAGATTCACAATTTTCATCAAATATTAACTTCATATTAATTTATTCAAATTAAAGACCAATCTACACGACAGGACAACGTCTGTCGGGTCCGCTAGTATATTTGTATAGCATTGTTTTAAAAAAGCTGTAACAACAGATAAGACTGTATTTAGTTAGGTCCACTACTTTATATGTAAAACAGATTAGATTTGATAATATATTTGAATGTTATGTTAATGATCCTCTAGCGTGCAGAAGCATTATGACAACGCAAAGTTTATGATTAATTTATGTGTTTAGTTTGAGCGTAGCTGTGCCGGCGCCTTGTCGAGAATACATGTTAGTGGGCAAACAATTAATTTCAAACCCTGTATTTATTGTGTTTGTTTTGTTTAACGCTACATTCATATCTAGCTTTGATCATGCTAACTCGTTACATTTTCAAGTACTGAAATTAGCTATACTTATGAACTAGCTGTTGCCCGCGACTCTGTCCGCGCGGTATTAAAAACAATTAGTAGCCTGTGTTCTTTCAGGTTGTGTTCTAGATCATGACACATCAAACATCTTCGACAAAATATCCCTCCAATCAAATATTCGCATTTATAATATTAGAAAGACAAACGAAATAAGTTGCTTTCAACTTTTAAAATTGAAATCTAATTAAGATGTACAAAAAACGACAAGGTAACAAGTTTAAAGGAAATCAAATCTTGAATTCCAAATTCCACTAAAAACTGTGTCAAATGTTATTTCAATTTAGTTTATAATATTATGGCAATAGATGGCGGAACATATTACTAGATCACGGTATTGATTTATTTAGTATATTTATCGACTTGCCGATCGCATTTCATTAAAGTTGACTCGCACCATGATATAACCAGTTTTTCATTGTGACTACTCGATACATCTGCAGTGAGAGGGAGACTTTTTGAGACTGCTTTACAACTGTTAAAAAAACGGTTAACATAATTGTTTATCGAATTGTGGTTGTGGAAAAATACAAAGTATCATGGTCAAGGACCCTTCGTGTATAATATTTTCGTACTATATTGTTTATAAGCTCTTCGTCTCCCCGGCGCGACGCTCGTTAGCATAAATTAATTATATTACATTTATAATTGTCTCTGAGTTGTTTCCACGACCTTTTGGAAACTAAACCTAAACCTAACAAAGTATTGCTATCAATGTTTACACAATACAAAGTAGAGTTTATAAATATTACTCCTAAAGTACACTAAAATTTCTGTACGTTAATGATGACCGCGTAAAATGAAAAAAAAATAATAATAAGTAGGCTATGTGTTTTTACAGACTATGTTCTACATCTGTGCCAAATTCCATCAAAATCCGTTGAGCCATCCATCTAAACTTTCGCATTTGTAATATTAGTAAGAAGTAAAATATATCTAAGAAGATTTTATAAAAAAGTAAACAAAGTTCTTATACATCCATTTGACACCATAGGTTATCAAGAAAATAAAAGACAGACTTAATAAGAATGATTAGTTAGGACTACAGTAAAATAAGATAACAAAGACAAATCCAATATAAACAGCACATTAGTTCACGGTACTTAAAAAAGTCTGTCCTCTACAGATCGGAATGTCAATACGTGTACACGTAGAAGCGTACTGAAGTTCGCTGACGAAGGGCGTCCGACTGCAAATCTTGCAGCCACAAAGGAATCCATTGTGGCTTGAGTCTCACTTCAAAACGCGAGTCTGTCGCCATGTAGACGCAACGAAGTAGGAATGGGAAAATCTGTACACATCCTTAGTTTGTTTTGTATTTTTAAAACATAATTTCATCTTTGTTACTTGTGGCATTTGTTATTCTCTTTGGGAAAAAGAGATTAGAGTTTTATTAGTTGGTGGTTAAGTTACATTTTGATGTATATTATTTCAGTTATATTGAAACTGAAGCAATTGCACAAGATGAGAAAACTTTAAATAAATTAAATTATAAATTAAATATAATACTAAATATAAAAATAGATTTAAAAATAAGTATTTATAATGCTTTATCCGGTTAAGCAATTATATTTCTAAATGTTTACTATTTTCAATTCTATAAAACCGTTTGTAGCATACGTTGCGTTATATTTGGCTCGTTGAAGTACCGACACGTGTTGCCGGTCCAAAAGTCTGTCATCGACTGACGTCCCCTCTCTCCGGCATGTACATTATGGCGTGTACGCTCGAGACAAACAACACTCCGTTTATACGTACACTACACTCTTCAAGAAACATATGCAATGCAAAAGACGATTTTAATAAAAATCACCCTGTATTTGGCACTTTGTAGGATATTCGTATGGAACTGAAGTTTTCGAGTGAAGACAGATAAAGTGTTTGGTGCTGTTTAAATTCTAGCTATAGAGTTACTAGAAAAGACTGTAAAATTCACGCATAACCTCATTTTTTTATGATATATGATTTTTCAAAAAAAATATTTTAATGCAACTAAAACTGTCGGACTAACAAAATGATAAACATAACATTAAGCTTTCATTAACGAAACCTGTATAAAATACAACATCATTATTTTTATTCTCATTAAAAAGAACAGAATTTCTCACAGACGTTACATCGGTGGAAAAAAGTAAGGTAATATTTTCAAACCAATCAGTTATTATATTACTAACATTACGCTTGAACGTTGAATAGAACGTTGTCTGAGCCAGCATTTCCAAATCACACAGTGAGCATCTTGTTGACCATCCCCTGTGTACCAAACCAAACATTGGACATCACATCTATGACATTGTCAAACTGCCCCTTGGGCGATATTGGTTTCGTGTTCCTGAATGCCAAACGCCATGTTCCTCTGCGAATCTTAAAACAAATACCTAAGTAATAAACAACGTTGAGAAATATTTTTTCTCTTATTAAATCTTTGTTGAAAATATTTTTATATATTATGTTGTCATCATCATCATCAGCTCACTATACGTCCCCACCGAGGGGCTCGGAGCCTACCCTAAGTTAAGGGTGATTAGGCCATAGTCCGCTAGGCTGGCCAAGTGCGGGTTGGTTGACTTCACACATATCTTTGAATTTCTTCTCAGATATGTGCAGGTTGCATCACGATGTTTTTCTTCACTGTAAGAACGTCGGATAAATGTACATATGTAAATCGGAAATCGAAAAACACATTGGTACATGGCGGGATTCGAAACCAGGACCTGCAGATTGCAAGTCAAGTGCTTGACTATTGAGCCACCGAGGCTTCCTCCTATTATGTTGTGAAGTTAGATATTTGATAAATAGATAGAAGTGCTATTTCTCGTTACAATTATCTGAATATCAGGTTATTTATAATTCAAGTAATGTATTTGTTAATTACATTCATGTAGAGTGAGTTGGGCTGACATGGAAATCGTGACAACTTTATTTGACAGGCAAAATGTTAATCTTGCGCCTTTGCTATTCATAAATTCCTCGCTTATGCTCTTAGCGATATTAATTTTTAAAACCGACTCGAGATAGTCTTAAGGAAAACTGTGTGGTGTTAATTACTTAGCCTTTGACTTACTTTAGTTATAAAAAGTATTGACAAAAGCATTTCATACAATTCCTTTCTACACAGATGATTAAAAAATCTATTTATATAATTATCAGCGTCGGTGGCTCAGTAGTCAAGCAATTGACTTGCAATCTGCAGGTCCTGGGTTCGAAACCCGCCATGTACCAATATATTTTTTCGATTTCCGATTTACATATGTACATTTGTCCGACGTTCTTACGGTGAAGGAAAACATCGTGATGCAACCTGTACATAACTCAGAAGTTCAAAGATATGTGTGAAGTCAACCAACACGTACTTGGCCAGCGTGGTTGACTATGGCCTAGTCACCCCTAACTTAGGTTAGGATCCGAGCCCAGTGGGGCCGTATAGTGAGCTGATGAGGAATGAAATATTTACTATACATGTTATATAGCTAATAAACCACTTTGAATAAAACAAACGCAACCAATTACTTACGAATCAGTGGCGACCTCTGTAGACCGATCGGTTTAAACATTGATTAAACTCGTAGTGATCATTTCATATCGTTGCGGTTAATCGTATCAACGATTTACTATCGCTGCTCAAATATTTCAATTAGAAATTACACGATTTTAACTTTAAGTTGAAAGTCACCGAAATTAAAAAATGTGTAATACGATATGTTTTTGTTTTCAAAAATTACCTATGCCTGAAAGTCCAAAATTTAAAATATTCTACACTTACTAATATTATAATTGGGAATGTTTGGATGGATGTTTGTTACTAGGAATCTCTAAAACGGCTAAATGTATCTCGATATAATTTGGTATAGATGTGGTACACAGTCTGGAGAACATAGTCTTATCACCACCGCAAGGGCCGGCAACACATCTACGGTTCCTCTGATATTGATGTCCATGGGCGTTGTTGAACACCTCGGTGTTCCTAATGATCTTCTGTTATAAAAAAAAAGTCTGGAGAACATAGACGCATGATGCAGAAAATGAAAACAGTTCTCTTTGGATACGTTTAATTTTTGAGATTTGACTCAGGTATAAAACACAGTATCAAGTGACACACCCCGTATTCATCCTGTTTTTCGTCGCGCAGACGAAATCGCGGGTAAAAGCTAGTGTAAATATACAAATGAACGAATAGATTTCATGCGACGTAAAATGGAATAATCAAGTGAAACATTTCATTAGTCTAGTCTAACAAATTTAGTTTATTCTAGACAGAGAGACAAGCATTTAATTTTTAAAAAGAAATATCCTCGTAAAGGCGGGAAGAGATCCGTCTTTACTGTAATTATATTTAACTCGACACAATGCCGCTTTCTTCTTACTTACAACTGACTAATAAATTAGTTTTTATACTTTTCTCTCGCTCATTCTTTTTATAATGTCATTTTGGGAATTTTATATTTAGCGTATATTATATACTGTAATCTTTACACGTAATTAAAAAAATAAACTAAATAAAATTTAGCATGAAATCTTTTATATTTTTTGCTTAATATTATTGGAAGGAATTTTTTGCGCATAATAAAAATGTGAGGATTTCTAAAAAACTTTTTGTTAAAAAAAAAATACTACTCTATCAACGTAATAGTATGTGGTACCTAAATATCCTGAGAACTGGTAATGACATAAAAATGAGTTAAAATAATTAAAATCTCGCTTGAAAAAAGGTAACATCGCTGGCATAAATTGCTTTAACCCGTAATTTCATATTGGATGTTTAATTGTCACTAATGACCAATTTCCCCGCTCTTCCTCTCGCGTGACGTGTTTTACAAAGTGCCTTCATTATTTATTACGTAGTTTGGCGCAAATTACGTAACAAATTGGTAATGTTTTCACCCCGTAAACAATAACAAAAGTGGTAAGCAGAAGATAATGGAAAATTATTGTAAAATTGTTTTCAGCGACATCTATATTTTTTGAAAGTAAAAACACTAGTAGTTGTTTAAAATGGCGACTGTTTATAAAATATAGATGGCGCTGTTTTCATCTAATACATAAATTGACAGAACATTATTTTATAACTAGAAATAGTTGCACTTTTCATGTTTGAAGGTTTAAAATTATAGGTTAATTAATATAATATCTCGCGCAAAGACAAAGGTACATCAATAACGAAATATAAAAATCTTAGAAGGTAAAAGCCCATCGCTAAGTCCCATATAATTCACGTCACGCGCGAGTCCTTTTGTCTCGGCGAAGTTGCGACGTGTTTATGTTATTGCTAAAGCTGTACGAATATTTTCACAACCTGCTTGTGTACGTGGCTGTAATTCAAATATACTAGGATTTACCTCGACAACGCGTTTGCCATTTGCCGTTGTTCGAATAGAGTCGACTCTAGCAAGAAATATCACGAACTCTTATGACCGAAAAGGTAAACAGATGCAAGTAAATTTTTTGAGGAAGGGACAAAGGATTATAGTATTAAAAAAAATAGAAATGTTCAGTGTAAATGTTCTAATATTATAGACGTAAGATCATAATACTTATAAACATCTTTATCCAACTTGCATTTGACAATCTTGCCTTTTTTATCACTTTTTAAGCTACATAACATGATAGGAAGCAATGCTAATAGAATTTCTATACCAAAATCTAAATATTAAAAAGCAAACAACAATTTAACATTCTCCTTTAGTTATTTATATATGCCTTTATTCAATAACAGTGGTAGAGCCCGCTTTAACATCTTCGCACGAATTGGCGCGACTCGCCCGGTGAAATTCCACGACCACACAGAAGACAGGCGTCAAGTGGAAGCTATTCCGCGTTTCGTCTGATCAGTGTGCGTGCCGGAGGCCTAATTTTGTCTCTTTCCCTTCCCACCCTTTTTCTTATGAAGAAGGGTTGGGAAGTGGAACTGGACTTTCCGGATGAGAGGATGCATGGAAAGAGAAAATATTTACTTTCTGTGCATCATCTCCTCCGTCGATTAAAGGTAGCCAACGTATGCAATTGCGTATGTCTATGGGCAACGGTCGCTATTTCAGCGATTTCAGGTGGGCGCTCGCTCCTTTGCCACCTTATGATATAAAAAACAGGCAATTTCTCTTTTAATATTGCGTGGATGTTACGAAAATGGGGATACCTTTCATGTTGTATCCTATTAATAGAATAATATCCCGCTGTTCAATATGATTATTGATGATACATATCACATTCCTATTTCCTAAAAAAATAACAACCTAAAGTTTCACACTGTGAAAAACATTTGATAGTAAAATGTTTCCTTTATATAAATCTCTTTACTATTTACAACTGATCCAAATACAAAAATAGAAAACTAACCAATATTTGTCTTTGCAAAAACAATATAGATAAACTAAAATTAATAATAGTTTAACACGTGAAGAGTTTTTTCATGTTGTTTCATTTTTGAGTTTAAATATTTTGAAACAAACAAAACATTCGGCTAATTTCTTACGGTAATCTTACCAAAATTATAAATTTATTATTAAATTTATATCATTACTAAAATTATTCATTTTGGATTTACGGATGGATGGATAAGCATTTGTTTGAAGATCCAGAATGGCTGCATTTGGCAAAGATGTAGCATATAGTCCGGAATAAAACATTGGCTACTTATTATTTTTTTTAATCTCACGCGGACGGAGTCGCGGGCGATAGCTAGTATAAGTATATTTTGAATGTAACTTTACTTGTTTAGGAAAGTTTCAGTAAACCAATTAAGCGTAAACTATAAAACAAGCGGCAAAAGGATATAAGCCGTATCTCCACTGTGATGGAGTTATGTGCATGAAATTGTAACATAATTGAGCGATTCCCTCGAGTGTGTTTCAGTGAAGGGTTAACTTGATGCGAGCTTGTTTACTTGATTAATTTTGTTTTATACTTCGAAAGTTTCATTTATTCTAAATTCAAAATACAACGAAAGCATGGTTTTTATTTAATGCGAATATTTGAATGTATAGACGTATGGATTTTTGTTAAAAAGTATCTCCAGAACTACATGGAAGGAGATATAGGCTACTAATTAAGTTTATTTCTTTAATTCCGCGCGGAGGAAGTAGCGGGCGGTAGCCAGTCAAATTATAAGATTTATCATTGAATTAAAGTTTACTTCTTTAGTACACTATTGTACTCTATTATTAAAATCATTAAAATAATCATCACAGACTCCGCTGTTCACTCCGCTCCTTCCGACTTACGTATTTTTATTCTACATCCAACTGTTTCTTATTTCCACTGCAACTGTTTACTGTCAACTGAAATTTCTTGTAAATGTTACAAACAATATTTTCCTATTTTCTTTTAGAACGGCACATATATAAAAAATCATTTTCATTTTATAACAATGCCATTTGAGTGGTTATTTGAACACTGGCTTTATTACACATTCAAAAAATCCCAAAATATATTTTTCGTCATATTAATAAATTGTTTCTTTAAAAGATCTTTCTGTATTATTTGAATGAAAACTCTATCTTCGAATAAAAATTGAAACACGTCTATTATTGCTATCCCTTTCTTTCTCTTTGATAAAACTGAATCAAATATATGTTTAATACGTTTGGGTTTCATTTTTTTTATATCATAAGGTGGCCAACGAACGTGCGGCCACCTGAAATCGCTGAAATAGCGAAGTAACCGTTGCCCATAAACATATGCAATTGCATATGCGTTGCCTAACTTTAATTGACGGAGGAGAGGATGCACAGAAAGAAAATATTTTCCCTTCCCATGCATCCCCTCATCCGGAAAGTCCACTTCCACTTCCCATCCTTTCCTTATAAAGAAAAGGATGTGAAGGGAAAGAGGACTAAATTAGGCCTCTGGGACGCACACTCATCAGTCGAAACGCGGAATAGCTTCCACTTGACGCCTGTCTTCTGTGTGGTCGTGGTATTTCACCGGGCGAGCGGGGCCAATTCGTCCGAAGATGTTAAAGCGGGCTCTACCACTGTTGAAAATTGTTCATAGCTTATTTATAGATTGTGAAACGCCAATGATGATATTTGTCAAATATCTATGTTCCTATTTATTCAATAATTAATTAATCCATTATTCTAATGAATTTAAATTATTTTAAATCATTCTATTTATGAAAAGTATTTTCTTATGCAATTTAAATTCAGTTGCGCGACGAAACAGCTCAAATTCCCCGGTGTGTTACTCGGAATAATCCTTTCGGAGAAACTTTCTCGTTACGTTCTGATAAATTATTTTAGATAAGTTAATAGTATTTAAAGATATAAGTCATGTATATACCGATTTAAATTGATAAAAAATACGTTAAATAATTTATTTCAAAATAGCTACACAATAACATAAGTAATATCAAATAGGAATTAATTTTCATAAAATATCAAAGCATTATTATTTTTTCTATATATCTGTCTATAATCGTAAATATTAAGCTTTTGGTAGAGCTAAGAAAGGATAACATATTAATTTTATTTCTTCAAGACTT
Organism: Papilio xuthus; assembly: GCF_000836235.2. Lineage (NCBI taxonomy): Eukaryota > Metazoa > Arthropoda > Insecta > Lepidoptera > Papilionidae > Papilio > Papilio xuthus. The sequence continues at coordinate 8,421,530 of NW_013531704.1, read as the reverse complement.
TCTTCAATACATTACATTCGCATTTATTCTCTATTCTCCTTATTTGTTTATTTATTTTTCCAATCCATTTATAAATTATATTTACAGCAAAGTTTTTGATTCTGAACCTTTCGCGGAGAATTCCCATAAGTTTGTAAGTTTTCAACTTTTAGAAGATCAACGAAAATTGGTTATATGTTCGGTCGGAATTCTTCCGAATAATCCATTAGCGGAAAAATCTAATTACTCAACGTTCCGGAAAACATAATGGTACGGTGTATAGCTTAACTAAAGAATCATTTTACTGACAGGACTAGAAACTTCTTGTAATATCATGTTTTATGTTAAAATACTGGCTTAAAATAAAACTTTTTTTTTACATAAATATAAGCGAATAGACGAGTATAATACTGGCCAAATAAAATGGAGTTTTAAAACAATAGAAACGGTCTAATACAAATATTGTTGCATGGGTATTTGCTCTTCCTATTGTGTTACGGCACTCATTTTTCAAATTGGCGCTAGTACAAAATGGCGTCAGATGTCGAACGACTCCACTGCTATCAATTTCACTCATAAATATTCTGTATTTTATATTTAGAATAACTTGTACTCGCATACATTTTATAGATATATGAAAATAACAGCCAAAACCGAATAACGAGTCTATGTATAATAATATAAAAAGGCGAGAAAGCTGTGCGAGAACCGCACCAAATGGAATTAAATTGTCTCTGCCATGACAGTTGCTAAGGAAGAATGTATAGAATCAAATCTTTTTGCCCACTACACTTTTCCTTACTTTATATGGGGCTCAAAAAGTTTGCATCTTCCCAATAATTGTAGTGATTATCACAAACACGAATTTTACGAGTTTCACTTCAGGAAAAAAGAATGGATTGCTTGAGAATTTCATGATTAAGGAAGTAGAGACCACTGAAATTGGGGTTACAGGAATACTAGGAAGAACTAAAAACTGTTGTGCACAGAGATGATGTTCAGTTACCTTCCAGTAACAGATCTTTATTTCTCGTACGTAAACAATCGTTACTATAATTAAGACCACATAATATACAAAAGTACAATAAAAAAAGTAACTAAAAAAATTTCCACAGAAAACATTGAATAAAAATAATCTCCATTTGTAGCAATACTAGCCGTCGCTTACGACTCCGTCCGCGAGGAGTTAAAAAAGTACTTATAGGTAGCCTATGTGCCCAGACTATGTTCTATATGTATGCGAAATTTCATTAAGATCTGTTCAGTCGTTGTGGAGATACCTTCAAACAAACATTCGAATTTATAATATTGGTAAGATTTTCTAAGTAGATTCTAGACTAAACATTTTATTACTTCAGTTCACATTATCGTAATAATTAATCAAAGTTATATATATAGTGGTTGAAGTTATACAAGATAAATACTGAATAATGTTATGTTCTTAATTGAATATAGCGGGCAAACATTCCATTTAAATTAAATACCTACGTTATTAATGTCTAGAAACATTGTTTAAAATTAAATTAATCTATCTCTCATATTTAGAGAGTAAAGATTATCATTTACTTTTTAAATATTATTTAACACTAGCTGTCGCCCGCGACTTCGTCCACACGAAATTATAAAAAAAACTTTGTAGCCTATGTGTTCATCTATGCCAAATTTCCGCGAGATCCATGCATCCATTTCGGAGATTCCTTCAAACAGACATCCATCAATCCATCTATCGTGTGGGAATCACATCCGGAGAATATTTTTTCAAATAAAACATAGTTTTCTTTAACTCATATATTTCTTTTGGAATAGTAAACAACAACTTTTTCAAAAACACCGCTGTTACATTGTCTTTTCCATTACCCAAATGTCAGAAAAAACATGGCTGACATTCAGACGAGCAATTACAATACTTTTAATTTACGATAACGAAATACCGTCAGATAATAATCATGATAAGTTGAATACTTCTATTTTATATTTGAGAATCAAATATTTAAATAATCTTTTGGATCGTAATATAAATTATTAATGTTGTTATATTAAATAAACAAAAGTGTTATTGACTTATAGCATAGACTAAATAACCTTTTAGGTTAAGGAATTACAGAATATATAAAATGGCTAACAATCGAAACATTCGCGTTAGTAAGCTTTACGTTGGGGAAAAAGAACATAATAATTTTAGGTAGGATTTTTTTTTCTTTTATTATATTTATTATAAAATCATCAGCATAATAATATCGTAAACCATAATTACATTTTCATTGTAACATCACTTGACAAAAACAAATGAGCCGGGCATAAAACAAATTCCCATCGAGCTGTCATTATGAATATGTCGTGCGAGTGACAAGGGTAGAGCCGACAAAATACCTTCAAAACACATAAAATGACGTCATAAACATAACATAGGCCACTTAAGAAACAAAAAATCAAATATTTTATAAGAGCAGAGTTAATGCAAAAAGTAAACCAAGATTTCTTTGTTGGCACTTCGATTCTCTATGGGATTGATGAATTAGTTTTTATCTAACGGTTTTCTTTTGCTTTCTATACATACATACAATGGCAACACATAGAAATTAACCTTATTGTTTTTATATACCTCATTTAATGAACATTTTCGGACATTCAAAACCGTTTTTAAGGTTCCGTACCTCGAAAGGAAAATACGGAACCCATATAGAATCACTTTGTTGTCCGTCTGTCACTCAAGACCCGTTTTTATACAATGTATATCACACACATTATATTTTAGTTTGTTATTTGGTCAGTGGAACCCTACTGTTAAGTTACGATCAAGCTGTGTTTCATGATGAATGGCATAACAATGGAAATTCATTAGCGTTCAGAGATACTTTAATTAATTACCCGTCAAGGGAGATGTGCCGGATCTAATAGCGTTCATGTTAACATGCCCACGTTATACAGTTTCTTATTTGAGTTATTCGTGAAACAATTGTTCGCATCCACTCGCATGTTAAACAATCTTATTAATATTAAATGCAAAAGTTTAGATGGATCGTTTGTTTGTTCGATAAAATTTGGCACAGAAGAAAATATTGCTTGCTAATTAAATCTAATTTTTAATTCCGCGCAGGCGGAGTCGCGTGCAACAGTTAGTGACTAATACAACAACAGTTTTAACAGTGGTAGAGCCCGCTTTAACATCTTTGCACGAATCGGCCCGGCTCGCCCGGTGAAAGGTAGGCAAGGCATATGCAATTGCGTATGTCTATGGGCAACGATCGCTTTGCTATTTCAGCGATTTCAGGTGACCGCTCGCTCGTTTGCCACCTTATGATATAAAAAAATAATAATAATAAAATGAAGATTTAAACTCGGATCTTATTAGGAATATACGTAATTACTTCGATTTTTGTTAACTACTTTTTATTACATATAACCTTGGGTGACACCAAAATCTCTGTTTAAAACATATCGTCCTCCCTGTCCTTCACCTGACAAATGACAATGACAAAACAGATATAAAGTTATATTTTAAACGGGCTCACAAACCCACGGTAATACAAGTGGTCACATATCATTTTGTGGTTACTAAACAAGAGTGACTTACAAATAAACAAGATTGACTTACCAAGCCAACGTGTTTACCAAAAACTGTAGAGTTGAAATTTAAATTCTATTATCTTCATATTCAGCAACCGCAATATTATAACACAAGCTCGAAACTTAATTTTAACGTTCAGTAGCACGCCATCTGTTGCCAAGTCACATGAAAAATTAGTGAAGATTTAATATTTAATTAAATTCCGCCCTCACTCGCCGTGAAATCGATTAAGATTTGTTCTAATTACTTTTTCAATATTTTGAAATCTTTTCTATCTTGATAATACAAATGATTATTTGTTATAAAATGTATTTAAACCCAAGTTGGGTAAACAGTGAAAGAAAGCATTTCCATTGGAGACACATGTAAATTTTTCTTGAAGTCTTTAGATTTCTTTTAACACTAAGGGATTAATAACCGTAAAACACAGCCTTATTTTATTAGTCTTACCAATAATATAAATGCAAATGTTTAGATGGATTGATTTTTGAAGGTATCTCCAGAACGGCTAAACAGATCTTGACGAAATTGGGCCTACATATAGAATATACTCTGGAAGAACACATAGACTACTAATTAAGTTTTTTTTTAATTTCGCACAGACGGAGTGGCGGGCGACAGTTAGTATATTATAAAAGTGTAAACGTACATTATAGATTTTCATTGGTGTCATTGATTCAATTTATTATTAAAGAATTATTACATAAAAAACTTCAACTATAAGTGAAAGCGGTATTTTTTCCTCGATTTCGTCCGCGGTTCGTCTTTTCCAATTTAAAACGAGATTGGACGTTCAGAAACACTCCATCACACATCAAAGTGATTTTCATCACTTCAAAAATGCCTTCGGAAATTATGCTAAAGTCTTAAACATCTTTTAAATATAAATATTGATAAGATAATATACGAACTTACGCAATATAATGTCTAAAATAGTTCGTAGAAGGCACATGTCGCCGACATTTTATTCTTTAGCTGCGCTAGCTTTTCAAGATGGTGGAAGAAATCTAATAGTTGATAGTCCCTGTGCTTATACTGACGAAATAGATGACTCACGTCGACGATTCAAAGTTGTGTGTACTCGCGACGCAAGGATTAGTTTCGAAGATTTACGTCACCTCGCGTCAGTGTAGACGTTCTTTTGATAAGTTTCGTAATTGAGTATGTAAAGGGAGCAGACACAAATATCACGATAAACGCCACTGCGGTCACCGGTGACCAGATTTAAACTCCGTATAGGGCACCTCATCAAGTTTTTTTTAATATCTGCGCAACCTAGCTTCTGAACTAGATATATTTTGAAGATTCAACATTACGCATCTATTTCCAGCAAAAATTTTGGTGATTTTTTCTATTTCTACTATCGCGTTTAACGTGTTAAAAATCTGTAAATGCAATTGTATTTAAAGCCAATTTTCACCTCGGTCTTTATATTCTTTAATTCAAAACGACGAAAGAAAAAAGACAAACGGGCACATACAGCATGTTTCGTATTATCATAAATGTGACAAGGGTGCAAGTAATTGTACCCACATCACGATATTGTATTGCTACATTGCTTGTTACGTCCGATGTCATAAAATGTTACAATACGACGGTCTACTCCGCGTAAATTGTCAAATGGGTTATATACGACTAAAATAAATATGACACTTATACAACATTTTTTGACTCGCAAGTAAAACTGATATTTATTACTTACTAGCGGTCGCCCGCGACTCGTTGGGATTTAAAAAATCTTAATTAGCCTATGTTTCCTTCCAGAATATGTTATATATCTATGCCAAATTTCATCCAGATCCGTTCAGCCGTTCTGGAGATATCTTCAAACAAACATCTATCGATCCATCTTAAAATTTGCATTTATTATTAAATTATTCAAGGGGCATTTATTGTTAATTTATTGCAGGCGCGCAGTGAGCGACGGGCCGCGTCCGCGAAATAATACCAGTACCACTCATCCTGATGAAGGGCCCCCGATGGCCTTGAAACTACGAGTAGTCGGTGCCGCCACCGGACGAATATACGTGAGTGTTAAGCCGTGTTTATGTATCAGTTTTGCATTTATTATGTTAGTAAGAAGTAAGATATATAGTGTGATGAACTTATCTGACCCGGTGTGAGGTACATCGAGGTAAGTTCTGTCAAATTATGGAAAACATATTTAGGCATAAAATGATAAACAAGCAAGAGCAACTTTATTATTCTAATGGATAAAGCTAGACACTGTTGTGTTAAACATGTGTTTAACCTTTTGACAGCCGGTGATTGGCGTCACTGTCGTCATTCGTGAGTATATCAGTTAATTATCTTTTAGCACAATATTTTTTTAAAAATATCTAACATTTTGACAGCTGATTAAAAGCCTCTGTAATTCCGTCTCGAACTTTTCTTAATTGATTGTTCCAGGGGTGGGTTAAGATCCCTTTCGGTAAAAAACTGAAAACTTTTTCAATTAAGTCTGTAAAAGTATGGTAGAAAATCGGTTTCCCGGCTTTTTGTGTACCCACAATACGCGAATTGAATACTTAAGAAACTCGAAAAAGTTAAAGTTAATTATCATCATAGAAATTTTCATATTATCATATATAAATGCAATTTACATTTTTTTTTGGAAAAGGCTACTAAAAGTTTATTATTCACTGTTTGAACTAACTTCTAACAGACTCTTGTTTCTAGAGAAATGCAACACGACGCGGTACCGCTGACAATTTCACCGCGCGACTCCAATCAGTGCCAATTTAAAAGTAAACTACCTCTTACTAATATAAAATACGTGTTTGGATTGATCGATGGAAGGATGTTTATTAGATGGCATCTCCTGAACGGTTCAACGGATCTTGATGATTGGAATAGAATGATAGAATTGATAGTAGAACATAGTCTGAAAAACACATAGGCTACTTATTAACTTTTCTTTTTTAATTCCACGCGGACGGAGTCGCGGACGACAGCTAATCTAAACTAAAGCTAAATTGGAGTTTTAGCTATAGTTGTATATTTGAGCCAAACTGATTTAAATTCAAATAACCTTCTTTATTTTACTTGATTAAAATATATGTTTTAGCTTTTTGTGCCCAGGTGTTCCTTATCGCATTAAACCTAAAGCAATAAAAGAAAACGAAGGAACAACGTAATGTCGTTTGTGTTTCAAGAGCTTTAAATTGTCCATAAATTATTATTTCGAGGCGTGCTAAGTCCTTAAAGAAAAAACAGCATTGTAAAAAGTTTTTCAATTAAGAATTTCCACGTTGACATTCTTTGAGATTTTTCTTGAAAAAAAATAACTTTTTAGAGTGTTTTTATATTATTTACTAAAAGCAGAATATGTTAATATGTTAACTACATTACTATGTACATATGTTAGTTACTTAACTTCAAAATGGATTATATAGAGAGATACAATACCGTTTAAAACATATTGTTATCTCTGTTTAGTCAAACATTATGACAAGGATGACGATAAGTTTTGTACACAGATTTTAGTCTCAGAAACGCACGTTAAAATCAACAACACGTTTAGTTTAAGCCATGAAAGCATTTTTGACTTCAAATAAAGTTTTCCAAAAACATCTTACACGCATACAATGATGAATACAGCCGCGCACAAGGGGTTTTTAGCCGCGCGATAGTTTCATCGTGCGCTTAAACAGTATAAGCATGTAATTTGTGTAATATCCATATTAAATACACGCACAATTAAACTATCGCGCGGCTAAAACTAGTCGTACTACGGTCCAAGTGTGCGGTGACTCCTAATGATACTATTTTTTTTTTCAGATTTAAAAAAAAATAATTGTATTAACTTTAGCACACAATTTTAAGCCCCTATAATTAATATAATCCGTATCAAACCGCGAAATTACTTAAAGCAATATTAAGCTGGGTTTTATTATGAATAAAAACAAAGGTTCCTAATTAAATTTTCCCTGCAAAAGGTTTGCTCTTTCTATATAAAGGTTTTATTTATCTTTTATTATTAAATACCTAATCAATTTGATTTAACGCAACTCAAACCAAAAATTGTAATTAATTAATTTAATAGCATTCACTGCGACACAGAATTGTTAAATAAGCATAAGAATAAATTTAAATTATTCAAACTTTCGTGACACATTATAGTAAACTGATACAAAAACGGCTAAACACTCACGTATATTCGTCCGGTGGCTTCATCAGGATGAGCTCAGTGAGCGACGGGCAATAATACCAGTACCACTCATCCTGATGAAGGGCCCCCGATGGGCTCGAAACTAATCGGTGCCGCCACCGGACATATATACGTGAGTGTTTAGCCGTGTTTATATAAGATAAGAATAAATTTATTTCACAAAAACACATCAGAATAATACACATTGATGTATCTTGCTGACTCCGAACCAGGCTTGGCCTGTATCTCGGGGCCTAGGATTGCACTAACAAAGAACATAATAACACTGTGTAGATATGTACATATCATGTAAAACTAAGCGTGATAGTACTAGGAAAATAAGAAAATAGGTGAAGACATTAAACTAAGTAATTCTGAACTGCAATGGTCACTTAACGTAGGTTACGGTCATTAAATGGACTAATCCTAATTGTCTACTAAATAAAAAAAATGTACCTTAGTTAGCCATCTAGTAAACAAATCTGAGATTACTTTGTGCAAATTATTATAGATTTTTTTTAATATGCTTTCATTTATGAAGTTAAAATTATAATTTTATAAAAAGTAAAGGCTTTTACTTATATTTTAACTTGCTATTTAACAAATCTGGACAGAAACAAATGAGCTACAAACATATCCATCGAGCTGTCGTCGTGAATATGTCACACGACTTACAAGGGTTCAACAAAAAATATTGAACATTAACAAAATCTACAATCATATAGAAACTTTAGTTAACTTTTTTTTAGTTAATTAAACTGTCATAATCATAGTAATATTATACATTTGGATGTTTAGAGGATAGATCGATATTTATTTGAAGGTATCTCCAGAATGACTGAACGGAAATTTGGCATCCATATAGAATATAGTTTAATATTAGTTTAGTTTAGCGGGCGACAGCTAGTATTAAAAATATAAAAAACATTTCAAGTTTAATTTAATCGACTGTTTTCTTGCAACTGCATGAAACTATATTACGACGTTACGCTCTTAACATATCTGTAATTACGCAGGGTTTCAATACACTGTGAACTTTTTCTATATCATTTTCTACGATTTTTATGTTAACACTCAGTTTAATGGAAGAATAATGGAACAGATTGTAAAAAAAGAAGCCAAAATTCAACATTTATCTTCCATATTCAACCGTATAGTAAACTTTGCTTGCTTTTATGTTTACGAATAGATTTAACTTTACTACACTGAATTAAATTAAATAAATCAATAATCGCTCTCAAGATAAGCTACGTAAGTTCAGTATTCCAAGTTAAAGCAAATATAAATACAAGACTAACAAAGGCGAAGTACCGAGAACACAAGTGTTTGCTCGAAAACAAGAACATTATGTTCGCAAATTTAAATTGCTCTCCAAAGTTGTGATGCTCAAAGTTTTGATTCTTATCTTTCTTTAACTAAAGCAACATATCACCACCATCAGGTGAAAGCATGGTAGATAATCGATTGATTTTTCTTCCTAAGATGGCCTTCCCATCCTTTTCTTATAAGGTAAGGGGAATGGGATATGCTGGAGGAGGGTACATGTAAGAAAAGCAAACATTCTTTTTCTTTGTGTCTCCTCCTCTGTCGATTAAAGGTAAGGCAACGCATCTGCAATTGTGGATGTCTATGTGCAGCGGTTCTTTCGCCATTTCGGCCAATTCAGGGAGCTTTTTCGTTTACCACCTTATAATATCAAAAAGAAAAAAGTAAAGCATGTATTGTGAATATTTATTCCACGTTTTTAGATACTTTTAAAACTGATTAATTTAATTCAACTACTATTTTATTAGGTGTGACAATGACTGATCTGTTTATTAGTATCGGCCCAAAGCGGGAATAATGCAATTTATCAGCAGCTGTTTATTTAATCGACTTCGGCGACCGGATCAATTAGTCAGCTGTATTTTCAGATTATTGCAATCGAGCGCCATCTAGTGATGTTTGATTTTACTAAAAGCTCATTCATTAATCAGATCAAATTTACGTTCAAAATTACAGATTTCTGATTGATTTTGTCTTTTCTGATTTTTCTGATTCTGGATGCATTTATTTTTATATTCACTTATAGTAAATTCACATGGACTAACTCTAATTATTTTTTTCCAATTCACTCTTGTAAATCCTCCTTTACATATGCGAAACTATCAAAATACGAACATTTTATTAACAGAATTTCCCCTTAGAAAAATTATTGAGAAACAAGCTTTCGCCCGCGACTCCGTTCCCGATGGATTAAAAAATAATGAATAGTCTACGTGTTCTTGCAGACTATGTTCTATATATGTGTCAAATTTCATCAAGATCCATTAAGCGGTTCCGAAGATATCTTCTAACAAACATCCAGTCTTCTAAACTTTCGTATATTTAATATTAGTAAGATTTTCTAAAACAAAATCAGACAGTAATTTCAACTTCGAGAACGTTTATGTTACTTTCAATAGTCATGGCTTTTCATGAACAGTTTACATCTGCCTCTTTGGTACTAGAACAAAACGATGTCACCTATCGCACTGAAATACGTCCGAAAAAGCAAATATCCGGACATTTCGACCGGACATTTGTACCCGCACAAGTTTGAAATGTGAATGTTTGTTCCGGAAACAGTATTCATACTTTAAAAATTCCTTTTATATTTTTACTTATATCATGTACAATACTAGCATCTCTAGAAAGATATATTATAGCTCATAATTATTGTTAGGAAGAAAATCCGACACTGTGCCGGTGTACTGGCGCAACACTGGCGTTACTAAAATGTCGACGTTTATGTCCCCTCACTAATCAATCTGACACTTGACTTGGTAATGTAAACGCGCCATTCACGCCAAAGGATTCTAATTAATAATGTCTAAAATTATAAACTTGTAGACATTAACTGGAAGGTAGTTGGTGTATGCGGGAGTAAGTAGAGCTTTTTTTTTAATTCCACGCTCTTGAATTCGCGAGTCAAAAGGTAAGTACCATAAAATGTTAACTAAAGTCTTCGAGATGTAATTTGGTATCATTACATCTTACTTTGTTCTAAGCGTAAAATTAGTGATATATTTGGGTAGTTACAACAAAGGGTGGTTAATTTTTGTTATTATTTTTTTTTTTTTAGGTTTTGAATATATTCTGAAGAGCAATTATAATTTAAATAAGTAGAAAAAATTGTAATTTACGGTATAATTTTTTAGGTAGTTTTTATTTTATCTGCATATATGTCTTTTCATTAAATTTACATAAACAAAAAAACAGTGATACTAAATTAACAACTATTATTAAGTCGAATTAAAGTATACACTATAATCCTACTAAAATATGATGAAAAGAATGTTGAAAACCAATCAAACTTACCTCCACTCTTTTAGAATCGGTCGGTTTATAACATTAGTAGAGAAAATTCATAGGTTTTAACGTTGACACTGATTGATGCCTTCATTACCTTCTGACCCGAAGAGATAAATAATGCAATTAATCAAGCGCTGTTTAATCTATCGGGTGCGCGGCGAGAGTTAAACAACTCCAAACAATTAGTCAACGTTGCTTAACAAATTATCACAATCAATACAACTCTATTTAATCCGAATTACACAATTTATAATCCATCATCTATTAAACAGTGTTTATTTCATAGTAGTTCAAATCAAGATTGTTAATGAATATTTTTATCGAATATTAAGTATTATTTAACAAAGTTTGGTTGTTACATTTCTCAAATAATTTTGTAAATCTTAATACCACGATGTAAAGGAAATATATTGTAGTACAGCGCCATCTAGTGGTAATTAGTGTAAACTACTTATTTCAAAAAGCTCTTACAATAATAAAACGAGGTGTATTTTTATTTCTCGTTACCAAAGTCTTTTGAAGTTCGCTTTCACCAAATCATATTAGTTTCCCACAAATGGAAGCAAGAGAACTAATTTTTAACTTTACTTAGGAAAAGTTCAAAGGTTTCTGCGTTGGTCGTCGACAACTTTCTACTTATTTTTATGGCTGCGCAATTTTAAAAAGTTATTTCTCATAACTGTAATCTATAGTGCTGAGTATTATTTTGTATTTCACAAACAAAACGAAAAAGTAGTAAAAGGAACTTAAAACCAAGTGGTTAAGATTTAATTTTGTATATTTGTTGAAATCATTATCACACCCTACCTCTGTTCCTTGGGTCTGCGTAGTATGTAACTACTTCCTTACATATCTATCCGCCGTATCATCAGCTCACTATACGTCCTCAATGAGGGGCTCGGAGCCTAACCTAAGTTAGGGGTGACTAGGCAATAGTCATCCACGCTGACCCAGCGCGGATTGACTTCAAACATGTCATTGAATTTCTTCTCAGATATGTGCAGGTTGCTTCATATGCTCTCCTTCACCGTGAGAAAGTCGAATAAAAACACATTAGTTCATGGAAGTATTCGAACCAAGGACCTACAGATTACAAGTCTATTGCTTAATCAATGAGCTATAGACATTACTCCATCGTATAAATAAATTCACTCTCTTCATATTTTGTTTTTTTAATTCAATACAATATTTCATTCAATTGTATATCGTGGTATTTAAAAACAAATCCCCTCGTGTATTTATGTGAACAAAAACCGACTAAACCTAATTCGTATTCATGTAAACAACGTAACTCCGCTTTTAGACCGGGCTTCGCATTTCAGGCTCCAATCTAACTTTATTGCCAGCCTTTTTTGTCTATTTTCCTTAACTGCACTTTCACGGCTGTAGTTTATTCAACTGTTCCTATCCATGAGAGTTCTATTTGTTGCTAGGTCTATATTAATTAGCTTACAAATTATGTGATTTTTCCATAAAAATTAGCAGGCCTAATTAGTAGACTGTTTTTACTAATTTACACTAGATGGCGCTGGAAAATATATCTTAAAGTACGGGTACCATATTCTCACAGTTATTCCGCAAGAACTAAAGTCAATAAATAATTGTTTAAACGAATTAAACTCATAATAATCTTACTAATGTTATAAATGTGAATGTCTAGATGGATGGATGGATGTTTGTTTAAAGATATCTCTGGAACAGATCAGCGGATCTTGGCACTGATGTAGAACATACTTACTGCTTTCTTTTTAATTCCGCGTGGACGGAGTCACGGGCGACAGCTAGTAATGGATAAATAACTTTATAGGAAGGTATTCTTCTGATTAGCGACCCAAAGTTTCTACGTGATCGTAAATTTCGTTAAGGTTCAATATATTTTTGTTCTACCCTTGTCACCCGCGTGACATATTCATGACGACAGCTCGATGGAAATATGTGTTTTTCAGCTCATTTGTTTCTCAGCCTTGTTTAATACGTAGCTTAATATAATTATACGATTGTTTTGATTTAAAACACATTTTTTTGTTATTTCACAAACAAACTCTATTTTAGGCATGCTTTCGACCCACAAAATTGATTTAAACAAAGGCTTTAATTTGAATCTTAAATCGCTAAAACTTTATTCAGTTTAAACACTTAATTCATCATCAACGTGCCCTTATCCCTATCGAGGGTCGGCACAGCATGTACTACTCCTCCATACACCTCTATCAGCCGTCATATCCGAGTCTACCCCCTTCTTACGCATATCCTCTTTCACACAGTCATTCCATACTTTTTTTGGTCTTCCTCTACCCTTGTAGCCATCCACATTCAATCTCATTACTTTTTTGCTTATATCATCATCATCCCTCCTCATAACATGTCCAAACACTTAATTATTTAAAAAAATAAACATTAATAAAGTCTGTAAATAATTTAAATTTTCATATTAGCCGTGCGATAGTTTAAAATAATTTCATGGCAGAGCGCAACGGAAAAGTTTTCGAAAGGATTATTCAAAGTAAGACTCTAGGGAGGTTGAAGTTGTTTCGTGCAGAATTTAAATTGCTTGTATACTTTTTCATAAAATAATATGCGTTTTATGTAACAAAAAACATCGCTTCTCTTATGTATAAGCACAAAACTTACCGACTCTAGTATATTATAATCTTTTAAAGTCTTTTAAATTTTTAATAAGAATAAGCAAGGAGATTAAAGCAATTTTCAAATAACCAACTTACTAATTTTATGAATGCAAATTTTTTGATGTATGGATGCATGAATGTTTGTTAGAAGGTATCTCCAGAACCGGCTTAATCTTGGCACAGATGAGGAGCATTGTCTCGTAGAACACATAGGCTAGTTATTAAACATTTTTTATTGAAGGAGTCACGGGTGATAACAAGTAATAAATTACTTACTCGATTCTAAAACCTCTATTTAATTCGACATACGGTATATTTAGTAACAGACAATAAGTAATTATGAACAATTTTAAACAATTAACTTATTCGACTTAAATTAACTTAAAATAAGTCTGTGTAAAATGTATCCCCCTGTATGAAATACATTGACAAAGTAAACAAATAATTCATATAGGGATGACCTACTTCTGATTTAACGATCGATTACCACTACCATATAAATATTTAACGACCAAAAAATATCTGATTCGGGAACAATTTTTTACACCCCTGTCATACTTATCGCTCTGATATTACCAACATTTACATAATAATGCAGGCCACACACGCTACGTTTTGTATGAAGATTTAAACCTTGCAGGATTGACTGATTTATGCATGTAAACTTAAAAACATCTTACAATAGCTAACGTGTGCGTCTGCATTACATATACGTGTTTTTTTCACAACCTTGATATGACCTTGAACTATAACTTTGTTTTGTAGTATATCAGAAACATAGCGAAATAAAGTATAAGTAAGTTATAGTAACTTAAATAAGTTAATTAAGTAATTTAAGCTGTAAGTAAATGAAGTTTAGGTAATTGATATTTTCTTTCTTGCCTTTGTCCTAAATTCGTAAAAAATTACACAACATCCCAGAATATTGTTTTAACAATAACTTACTGTATTTTTTTGCCATAGATTACATTCACTTTTATTCATTTCGTCAGTTTGTCAAATACAAAGACTCATTTTAATAAAAGCAATGGACAAAGCACTACAATAAATCAAAATTAACAAAAGCTCGAAAAAAAAACTTTTGCAAAATTAAAATCTTGATTGAAAAAGTTCCGCGTCATTTCTTTTTAGGTAAGATTCAGAGTGGCCGGAACAATCAATTACGAAAAGTTACCGTTCCCTTGAATGGGGAATGCAATTGAGACGAATAATGACAAATCTTGTTTTTTTCTTCTTAAATGAAAAGAATTATTGGGTCCACCTTCAAAAGTTACGAATGTTTTGAGCAATTCTATGAATTTATTAAAACTTTCGAGGGATATTTAAATAAGTTATTTAAAAAAGCTACTTAGTATAAGGCCGTCGAAATTTACGACCAACTAGTTCCAATTTATAAAAGAATAAAGATTTTTTTATTTGCATTCTCAGTGGCCAGTACAATCTCTTTAATTAACAAACTCATTATCCACCAAAGAGGTCGAATACATCCGACTTTACTAAAAAAAGAATTAGTCAAAAATACAAGGACCAATGTTAATAGCTGATAAATAAACAAATGACTGTATAATATAAAACATGAAGAGAGTTTCTGTAAATTCAACGATAATTGGGGCGTTTCCAAGAGATGTAACTGAAAGGAAATAATAGAAATAATCAAACGGTGCTCCTCTGGAGTGGGATCCTTTCTATATGCAAATAAGTGTTCCGTCATGAACGAGAAATGCTTGTTTGTGCTTTCAAATACGTTATTCTACTATACTAAAAGAATCATACTAGTACTTGCATATTTAACTTTTGTTTTTTGGTGACGTTTCTTTAGAAAACATAATTTGAATTTTAAAAATCTCTGTAAAAGTTAAAAAGAGTATAATTCAGCATTTTAAGCCGCTTGTTAAAATTATGACTGCGCTTGGTACGAGCAAGCAATTCATAATTACGAGAACAAAAGGAATCGTAAAAATTGTTACTGCTGCGCTGCTTCAATATTAAGACGAATAAAAAGCTGAAATGCAATTTTCATTTTTTTTTCTTATTACTAAAGAGATTTATAAAAATAGTTTACCTCAAAAACTTCGGCTTAATTATGACTATAATAACGGTTGGTTTCTGATACCAAAATATTTGTGTTAAACATATCGTCAACCCTGTCATCATCATCATCTTTAATTAAACAAAGATAACAACATGTTTTGAACGGGGATTTTGATCTCAGAAATCAACGGTAAGCTACATTATTAGAATAGTAGGTAAGCAAAGTAAGTGGAGCGTCGGTGGCTCGGTGGTCAAGCACTTGACTTGCAATCTGCACGTCCTGGGTTTGAATCCCGCCATGTACCAATGTGTTTTTCGATTTCCGATTTACATATGTACATTTATCCGACGTTCTTACAGTGAAAGAAAACGTGATGCAACCTGCACATATCTGAGAAGAAATTCAAAGATATGTGTGAAGTCAACCAACCCGCACTTGGCCAGAGTGGTTGAAGTGCGGGTTGGTTGACTATGGCCTAATCAAGGTTGAACTTAGGGTAGGCTCCGAGCCCCTAGGTGGGGATGTATAGCTGATGATGAGGTAAGCAAAAGTAGACGTAGCCCAGAATTATTACAAGTAAATCAATCCAAGCAATGCAAAATACTAAATGTGAAGAAAACGGAAAAATGTACCAAATTTTTAGGTCACAAATGAAAATCAGTTAGTAATATTTAAAACATATTTGTTTATCAATTTTAATATAAAAAGAAATTTCAACTTATAATTTAATCGTGGTATTTATTTATTTTCTATTCATAAAGGAAGTAATTTGTATGGTAAGACTTCAGTGCACGCAATTCAAAAGACATGGCGGTCCGCACGGGAGCAGTGGTAAGTGGTGCAATATGTAAGCTTTAGACTTACAATTAAATATATACCTCAAAAAGATAAATAATATTAGTTAATTTTACGTCAAAATTAGCTGAAAATCTAACTAAAAAAAATCCTAGACAAAAAACCTAACTGGCTATAAGCTTATCGTCTCAACAGCTGTGCGACTCTACTCTATGTTTTTACAAAGATAATGGTGGTATGACACTAAGTTTTTGGACAAATCTTTCAATAGTGGAAACATAAGGATATTGACTTTACTTACCTCGGATTGGACTTGACGTTAGAACACAATTTCAAGTTTTAGCACCGCAAATGTACTAATTTTCTTTGCTATTATTACCGTGAGATACAAGCGAAACACCCGTACGAAAAGATATTGCTATCTCTGTTTTTTTTCACAAAGAATGACAGAGATAATATCAAATACAGGAGGTTCATTGTAAAATTTCGATGTTATATTTATATTTAGTATCCGCCTATATCTTATGACTTGAGAAGTATACGTTGTCAAGTGAGACTGTAAGCACAATAGCGCTCCTTTGTGGCTGTAAAGGATTGCAGTCGGACGCCCTTCGTCAGCGAACTGTTCTTCTGTGCGTTTTATTTTGTCCGGCCATTGTTGTCATGTCTGTTATAAAAGTTTTCCAGTTCATAAGAAAAATGTAATTTAATATGATATTTGGTTCCAACATTCGAAGCAATTTTTTTACGACTGTTGAAATTTAAAACTATTCCAAGATATTATTGTGATGTTAATTATTTATGTTACATGTATTTCCATTCATATTTTAGACTTAATTTGAATCGAATAAAATAAACAAGACCTAATTTTCATCCTCTTTACC
Source organism: Papilio xuthus (assembly GCF_000836235.2). Classification (NCBI taxonomy): domain Eukaryota; kingdom Metazoa; phylum Arthropoda; class Insecta; order Lepidoptera; family Papilionidae; genus Papilio; species Papilio xuthus. Next base: position 8,404,162 of record NW_013531704.1, on the reverse strand, counting down.
TTCCCATCACATTCTTATCAGGAAAGGATTAAAATAGGAAGTTGAATAGACAGGAAGTGGTCGTATAGGAAGAAGAAATATTCCTTTTCTATGCCTACCTGTAATTGACGGAAAAAGGACGCTCTTTTCCATCAATTAAAGACAGGCAACGCATCTGCATTTGCGGATGTCTATGGGGAGCAGTTTCTTCGCTATTTCTGCGAATTTAAGTGGCAGCTTGCTCGATTGCCACCTTATAATGTAAAAAAACGTGGTGCATTCCGTGAAACAATAACGCGATTTTGTTCCTATTAAAATTTGTTATAATTCCATTTATACCAAACATCATTGAAATTGTGCTTCTGCACAATAATTTACTAGGAAATCCAAAATCTTTTACAATATTCTGAAACGCTTAAAATGTTGTGCTATTCCGAAGAGTTACTTAAAAATGCAGAAAATTTAATGACAAAATTCTCTTTCTGAGATTTATTAAAATGCACTCTGTTATAAATGGAATTTAAAATACTTTATGTATCTTTACTGTAAAAGCGAATTCCAAATTTCGTAATTATGTTGGAATTTGATTCAAAGGCTTTTTGGATAAAGAAGTTATGCAGAAAATTGAATTAAATAAATACATCGGATAAGTAACAAATAGGTTAAAATAACCTCAAATTATTTTTTTTCATCATCATCAGCTCACTATACGTCCCCACCGAGAGGCTCGGAGCCTACCCTAAGTTAAGGGTGATTAGGCCATAGTCAACCACGCTGGCCAAGTGCGGGTTGGTTGACTTCACACATATCTCTGAATTTCTTCTCAGATATGTGCAGGTTGCATCACGATGTTTTCCTTCACCGTAAGAACGTCGGATAAATGTACATATGTAAATCGGAAATCGAAAAACACATTGGTACATGGCGGGATTCGAACCCAGGACCTGCAGATTGCAAGTCAAGTGCTTGACCACTGAGCCACCGACGCTCTCGATTTTTTTTAATAATAGCAATTTTTTTTGGAAATTTACTAATATTTCTTCTACCATTCCAATTAAGCTCTAGGCTTGTGCTAGGATATGGTTTACGACAATAGTCAAATGGCGGAATTCGAACCCCCGACCTCGTGATCGGAAATCCGTACCCTTAATCATTAGGCTATTAACGCTTAAATAATAAAAAGAAAGAAGAAAAGATTCATATCCAATGTACAGGTGCAATTTTTGTCTATTAAAATTTTAATCACAGCTGGAATATTCTTAGAAATGCTTTCCCGTTACCCTGTTTCCATATTTTCGTAAAATATTCAACACAAAAATACACGAATAAAACGTACACAGTAAGCTTGAATTTCCGTGTTTTATTTTTTGACGTGACAATTCACATATAGCGTGTTCTTATTTCTGAGCAATTACCCGTCTCGTCACACGTCATTCCCAGAATCTGTTTCCCTAATTTCGTTTCGTTTCATTTCTCTTACCCCTCGCTGGATATCGCGGTTGACGTTCCGACGTTTGTATATCCGTTATATTTGCTCCATACAACATTTTCTTATTATTTTTTATATGTGCACGATTTGATTTTTATTTTTAGACTACTCGACTTCGTCTGCGCGGTATTAAAAAACATACTTAGTAGCCTATGTGTTCTTCCAGACTATGTTCTATATGTATGCCAAATTTCATCCAGATCCGTTCAGCCGATCTAGAGATACATTCAAACAAACATCCATCCATCTAAACATTCGCATTTATAACATTAGTAAAATAATGTGTAATGCACAATCAATGTATTTTTATAATTTTTTCACTCAGAGTCATGTAATAATTACATAAGCCGTACATTAGTGTAGATCTCTGATACTAAATCTATACAAAGAGTCTCCTTTAGAGACAAATATGAATCTACTTCTTTGACGTTTGAGATCGAATGACCGTTTTAATTTACGTATTGTCTGTCTTCGACGATGCTTGCAACGAATTAAGCTACCTAGAATCATTACCTATACAAATATTATAAATATTTGATTATTTGTTTGCCTTAAATAGGCTCCGTAACTGCTCTACCGATTTGAAAAATTCCTTCACTGTTGGGAAACTAAATTATCCCTGGATAACATAGGCTTTATTTATTACTAGGTTTTTTAATTCCTTGCATACGAATTCGTAATCAACTGTTATTGTACGAACCAAAATAACAATAATAAACAAACACACAACAAAACAAAACCTCAAGAGTATTCAAAATACATAAGTTGAGTCGTTTAAGTACTCGCAACTCCAACAATGATGTTACAAATGTGCTTAGTTATTGCTTCTTTTATTGTAACTGCAGTTGTTGTGTAATGAAGGCAACGATTTATCTATAAATAGCACGAAATAAGTTCCCCCTTGCCGACTCTGAGTTCAGATAATACTTTCAAACTATTTAATAAACCAAACTTTCACAATACAATGTTCGATTGTATTGTGAAAGTTTGGTTTATTAAACTGGGAAACTGGGTAACTGGGTAAGCGAGAGTCCAAAGGAATGTGATTTTTCGCTCATAGAGGTTTTTCTCCCAGTTTCTCGCCTATGGAGGTCGTCCGTCAAGACGGAACAATGACTCGCTAATCGAGTTTCGACTGTATATGTTCACATATCGTTAGGATAATCATTGTATATGAATAGCAAAAATGAGGTGAAAAAATACTTTTAGGTCGAACGGACACCAAACAGTAGGTAATTAAATTTTGATTGAAAGATTGACGATATGAAGAGAGGAACTATGACTCTAGTTAAGTTACTACTATTGCTGACAATAACTACTAACGATAGTTTTATGTGTAACGTGTTATATTAAGTATGCGTGTACCTTTATTAAATATATTTCAAAGACATTCGTAGGACATTCATGTCTACAACGGTAGTAATAAACTTCGCCCCCTAAAGAAACCACAAACAATGAAACAAAGAAAAAGCAAACCTCAACCAAAGTTACGTCGTTAAGCATAGATAACTTTAGCATTAAAACTAACTTGTATATTTTTACTTCGGATTAAATATTAGTAGAAAAGTATTAATTAACAGTTAAACTAGCTGTCGCCTGCGACTCCGTCCGCGTGGGGATAAAGAATACATAGTAGGCAATTCTCAGTTCTACTGAATATGAATATAAAATTTCATAAAAATCGTTTCGGAGGAGCATGGTAACTAACATTGTGACTGGAGAATTTTTATTACATTAAAATAACGATCAAAATTTAAAACAATTTAACTGCTGGTAAGTTGGGGCCGAAAAGTCCTAGAGTGGCGGCCGCGGACGGGTCGACGCAGCGTAGGTAGGCCTCCCGCATGATGGACCGATGACCTGGTCAAGGTTGCGGGAGTGCACTGGATGCGAGCGGCACAGGACCGGGCATTGTGGCAATCGATGGGGAGGCCCACGTCCAGCAGTGGAAGAATTAAGGCTGATTATGATGATGATGATAAAGTTTTTTAAGCTGATTGCGAAATTATTTTATAGTTTCTGGAATTGACCAATTAGGTCATTTTTAGTAATTTTTGAGCGTAAAAATGTTACTTAATATAAAGTAATTTATATATTTAGAAATATCCAATTAAAATTGTCCGTTTTCAATAATCGTATTTTTTTCCTTTGAGTTATAAAGACTTCGTTATTTCAATTAACACAATTGTTTCAAACTTTGTCTAATATTTTTATTGTAACACAAAAAAAAAACTCAGTTTAACTTCACAATAAACCTAAACAAAGAAGTGTGGAAAAAGTTAATTCTCCTTAACTTACGACACAAAGAAAAATGTAACTAAAGAACAAACAAGGAAAATATACGAAACAAAGCTTGGCTTAAACTTGGATCGTTAGCTGTTTCTAACTCACGCAATAAATGTACGCACCTGTTTATTAATAACAAAGATTAACTGCTGATAAATATAACTTTCTCTACAAAATTATATATAATTGAAAATTTATTATAATATATATTTTTGACATTATTCCCTATGAATTAATAAAATATTTAACGTTATAATGTTAAATTATTCAAACTTTCGCGAGACATTATACTAAAGTGATATATAAACACGGCTAAAAACTCACGTATAGCCGTGTTCACGTATAGTCCGGTGGCGACACCGACTAATTTCGAGCCCATCTTTGGCCCTTCATCAGGATGAGTGGTACTGGTATTATTTCGCGGACGCGGCCCGTAGCTCACTCATCCCGGTGAAGGGCCAAAGATGTCGGTACCGCCACTGGACGTATATATACGTGAGTGTTTAGCCGTGTTTATATATCAGTTTTGTTATAATGTTACAACAAATGGGACCAAATAACACGCAATACCTTTAGAATAAAAAATAACACAAAGCTTTATGAAAACTATGTTTTAATTAATAAAAAATCGGACCACTAGGGACAGAGTTATCGACAAACAAAAAAAACATAGAATCGAATTGAAAACCTCCTTTTTGAAGTCGGTTAAAATAGTCAACTCGTTAAAAAATATTTTACTAAAAATGTAAAATTTTAGAACAAAAATGTCCACCCGTATGCAACTGGAACGGACTTTATATAAACAAGAATCTCTGATATCCCTTTCATATTCTGTTTGTGGCATTTGAAAAATGTTGAAAATTTTCAACATGAAAAACAGACATTCCGTTTTTAATTTGAACCTTGTTTCAAACATGTCTCCGGCTGAGCCTCGAAAAACAATGGAGGGTAACACAATGGTGGCGGGTTCTTGTGGTTGAGCAAAGGATCGCACTCGGATGCCATTCGGCAACGAGCTTTATAAAAAAAAAGTTTTGTAAAAATAACCGTAAAATTCCTCTGAACACCATGTATATACATCTTTCATTTTAACAATATTTTTAAACAAATATTTCAACACCAGAGTAAGAATAAGCTACTCTATTCTTAAGAAATATACAGCATGTTCTTAATAAAGGCTAATTGAATTTTGACATTATGACTTGCTTCTTCTCCACTCATGCTTCGTAAAGAATTACAAAAATAAAATTAATAGAAAGAATCTATATTATAACTGCTTTATTGCCAACTAAGAATGATGGTCTAATATCGGTACAATTATCACCTTGATTTTTGAAGCAGTGCTCTTCAATTAACTGATGATTTTCCTTACATTCGCAGATGTAACATGAATCCATTATATGACCCACTTTGTCACATTGATATTTGGTGTGTTGGTGACTTGGCTCCATCGTTGTTGTTTCAACAGTATTTGCTTCTGAAAAAAAGCTAAACTTCTAGAACAAATTTGGATTCGAATTGCTAATTTAATTTGCACTCTTTTGCCATCTCGCTACGTTCATCACGACTCTTTTAGAGGAAAAGGGTTTTGTCCAAATCGATCTATCATTCGTCATTTGTGTTTACAGAAAATCACTATAGAAATATCTATTTCAATTTTACAATATCCGAAATTCAAAACAGTATATATCCTGCCATAAACTTCAGCTTCATAAATTAAAATAAATGATAAAAGGAAAGACAAAAGAAGACCTGAACTATCGTTGGTATGTCGCCTTCCCATCGGTTCATAAAACACATTGGGGAATGGCTGTTCGCAGTAAATGTTCTTTAGTGGACGACAAAAATGCATTATACTGCCCATATATGGGCAAATGCACATTTGACATCTGGAATTAACACGGTTAAAATTGATTATATAATAATAATAAATCAAAGAAATACTGCCTATAAAAGTAGTGATTGAAAAATCATTACTTCTAAATTACTTTGCTCTATAAAATCATTAAAAGCAATCGAACAAAAGGCAGAAGTTTTTAATAAAAAATCAATTAATTACTTGATAATATACATGGATCCAGGAGTACACTCCTTCTGAGGCTCTGTTTGGTTGTAATGATAACACGGCATGTCACGACGGATTCGGAAATGACGACCTCCTCTTCCCTGCAAAGTAAGATGTACATTCTTTACACCATATTATTATCAAGTCTCCAGAAAATAGAATGCCCCTTAAAATATGCGTAAATTCAAAAAGTTGCTATTATAGTTGCATAAGGAGCCCTAAAAGGTTACCGCTAAATACACGCAATTAAGGCAAACTTGTCCCGGTAATAATACCGGGACGACCTGATCCGGAAGCGTGAAAACCGCGCGTTTAAAAAAAAGTGACTTCCCCAGAGCTGTATTTAGTATGAATAAGATATGAAGACTTACCGTTACTGATTGCATTTGATTTTTATCAGTACATTGGGACGCATCACATTCAGCATACATTTTCAATCCCATCTCGGGACACACACATTGCTTACATCCGTCTATAAATTGTTCTCCAGGAAAACACAAATCGAGACTTCTTTTAGTATCACTAGTGAGTCTGTCCTCTAGAAGATTTTCAGATAATTCAAAACTAGGCCACGATGCTGCCTCAGGACATGTGTGGTTTGTACACACTCTATCATTTTTATTTCCATTTGGTGGACAGAGACAAACATTGCACATTTCACTGAAAAGTTGTCCGGAAGAACAGGTGTCTGAACGTAGGTAACTCTTTTCGCATATATTTTTTGTGCATTTTGCTACATTTTTGAGTCCATCGCTTGGACAATAGCAAACGTTGCAGTCCACTTCATAGTACGCTAAAGGTTCGCAGATAAATTTTACATTGTTTTGATTATTGACAGTATCAGAACAATAATTTTTAGTGCAAGCTTTCTCTTTTGACAAACCGCTTTCAGGACAAATACAGAAATTGCATTTATCTTTAGATATTGAACCTGGTGTACACGCCTCAGACAAAGTATCGGCTGTGAATAGATTTGGTCGTTTGTGTGATTCTTGAATAGATCTTTTAGCATTGCAATCATCGTATGTGCACCATTTTGGATCAATTTTACCTTTCTTTGAACAATAACACGTATTACAATCGAAGTCCACAAACGTATTAGGTTGACACGGCATGTCCACACTGTAATTAATTTGATTATCTGGTAATGTTCTGAATGGTTTCGTATCATTGAATGATTTGCACAGTTTGAGATTTGTAGCAGAAGTGGAACAAATACAATATTTTCCTTCATCAAAATATACAGAATTAGGTTTACAAGATTGCGATGGTATTATTTTTAAATCCGATTTCTTTATGAGATTTTGCGTCTGTATACTTTCTGTTAAAACTCTCTCCAAGACTTTAAATTTACTCTGATAATTACAAGCTCTCGAGCAGTATTTTCCATCAGTTGAACCGTTTTGGAGGCAAAAGCATTCCACGCAAACCGGCACTACTTCGTCTGGATTACACTGTCCGCTGTAGTTTGCACTTTTTAATTCTAAATTCGTAGAGCAATCTGTTAAAAGGCAAGAATCTTCATTGATTCTTCCATTAGAGTTGCAATCACAAAACAAACATATAGGTTGAGTAAATGTGTACGGAACACATTTTTTTCGCATGTTCCTTAAAGAAACTAAATTGGAACTAGGTGTATTTATCCCACAAGAGATATTAGTGCATAATTTATCATCTTGTATTCTATTTTGGGAACATTGACAAACATTGCAATTTCTTCTATAATAAGAACCGGGTTTGCATTGCGGATTTAATTTTAATTGACTCTGAGCTTGACACACTTCGAAGCATTTTTCCAAACGAAACTTTCCGTCTTCTGAACAAAGACATTGTAGACATGGGAAGACATACATAACATTTGGTATACAGTTCGTATCATCAATAGTCGTGAATGATTTTGATTGTTGTTGAGGGCTCGAAAGACAAGAAGAATCTACAGTACATCGAGCTTCAGATATTTGACCTGATGCTGGACAAAAACATATGCTGCAGTTCGCTCTATAGTACTTTAATGGTATACAACGATTACCAATTGTTGATAATTCACGTCTCGCAGTTGATTGCTTATCAGTGCAATAAATATCAGTGCAATGAAGCTCTCCATTACTATTACATCGGCATTGTCGACAACCTTGCCAGTAAACCTGACCGTATGTACACGTTTGCCGACGGAGACCGTATTGACAGTCTTTCTCTGACCATCGGCCGAATCCGTCGCAAGTGCAATGTCTACCGTTGATAAAGAATTGTGTATGCGGGACGCAAGACTCTGTGGAAGCCGATAGAAAGATAAATGTCAGAGTCAGAAAAAAACACACAGAGTTGTTTATAGAAAATAAAAACTTACGAAATGAGGACTCTTCTGTTAATGGTATTAAAATTAATAATGTTATTATTATAAACATGACTTTTACTCTCTTAAAAAAACTTTTATTGTATTAAATTTTAAAATAATCTGTCAAATAAGAAGATTTAAATTTATTATAACAATGTTGTATTCTCATTAAATTTATTTCGTTAATGTTTCTTTTATTTTTTTATCTTATCGATATGTTAAGTGGCGTAAAATTGCATTAAAATTTTATCTTTACAGTCAATGAAAAGTTAAAATTGAATTCAGAAAACCAAATAGTAAAAACCTTTTCATATTTTGATAACAAATTAATTTTTATGTAATGATTTATCCCCGACAGCATGTCTACTACTCGCTATATGATCTTAAAAACTTACAAAAACTAGGCATTCATGAATAAAGACAACCTTAAAATGTACTAGGTCCAGGCCCTCAACAGTTTGCTCACTTGCCAAAAGAAACGTACATACATAAAATAATTCGTAACGCCTTTCCAAGTTCTATTTGACTTTTTCCTCATAATTTGACAAACAATGTTTACTCATATCTTAGAGCAACGATAATTCAACACTTTTTATCGACTGAAGAAAATGGGACAAGACAAATTTTACATCATTTTAACAACAGAAAATGTAGCCTAAATTATTATCTTCCAATATCATTTTTCGAGTATTTCTGAAGCAAGGTTTATAATAAATTCGACGAATTAATTGAGTCCCTTCATTTACATACAAATTGATTGGACGAAATCACGTAGAACGATCGTTGAAAAGCAATTTTATGGTTGAAGTTTTTGAAATTAGATTTTTTTGTGAATTAAGAAGGAAAACGAGCAAAAGCTTCATTTGAAGCTCAGTAATTATACAACTATCGAAAGCTATTTATGTAATCAAAAGCGCCTGCCAAAAATATTTACTAATTATTTTGTATCCTCTGTTTTGCTATTATGTACGATTAGGGACACTACGTTTTTAAAATAGTGTAACGTGTAACCTGGGACAGTAATCATTTATAACCCTCAGATTTAGCATTGTATGACGCTTTGAAACGATCAAATACAACGTAACGAAATAATCGCCTAAAGCGCTAATTCAGCTCGAAAATCCTGTTGAATTTGAATACAGTAAATCCCATGCTGATACGATCGATTAGCTACGTTTGTACGGTTTCGACAGACATGCATATCGGATTTTATATAAATCATGGATACTACATTTAAAACTATTTAGAATCTTTTTTTTCAATTTAAAAAGATAACTTACAACACGAACGAACTACTTAACGAAATATTCTTACCAGGTTCATTTGAACGTTTTGTTTATCGATAAATGTTAAGTATCTATTAGACTAACTTAACAAATCAATTTTAAAAGTCTCTTCTAAACGTAAAAATAACTTTAGAATAAATCCAATATCTATTCTTTATAATAACTTGGTAGTGGTATTATTTATTTTAAAACATCCTTTTATTTATAACTTATCTCGTAAAGTTATACTTAGTTGCACTGAATAAAACTCCACTTATAAGACTTTCTGACTACTCTGAAACTTTAGCAGCGACTACAACTTGAAATTGTACTTTGCTGTTCACGGGAAAAGCGGGGAAATCGATAAAAACTATAAATCGGATCAAGCAGACTTCCAGAGAAATGTCTAGAGGTTTAAAAATATTTTATGTGAAACTCTTTATACTAGAGGTCGGCTGTGACTCCGTCTGCGCTGAATTGAAAAAAACTTAATTAGTAGTCTATGTGTTCCTACAAACTTTGTTCTATATTTTTAACAAATTTAGTTCTGAAGATAATTCAGCCATCTATACATTCCCATTTTACTGTACCCCCCTGTAATATTACCCGATCCAAATTACTCTGTATTTTTACCAAAGTTAAAACAACTACAGCTTTTGTATTACAAAGGCGAAACAAACAGTCGATCGATCACTGGCTCCCTATTAAATTATAAGTCGATTCCCCTAATGCATGTCACTGACGTAAACGGAAAATAATCCCCCTGTACTTTTGGGACATGACAAAGATATGAAGTATAATCGAACGGCTTTGTTCCTGACGTAGAAATATGTGAAATGTGAAACTTGCACTTGGCGGCTGATAGATTTTTTTTTTAATTTAGAGTAAGTTTAATCGCCAATTATTTAATAAATAACAATTAAAATTATATTTTTTACTGTGGCTTTCAAAAAAATTTTGTCTTTTTTATTTAAAAAAAAAACAATCTACTTTATTATCAAGAGCTATTTATTTATGTATTTTATATACACTTATTCTTATGTGAATGTACTTTTGATAAGTTATATTCTTTTTGTAAATCGATAAACATGTTTGAGAGTAACATAAAGTTACAATACGCTATATAAAATCTCTTTGAGCGTCTCTCACATGTTTGAAAAAGAAGTTTTAAAAGTAACGTCTAAGAAAATCTTGAGTGCTTGTCGTTGTTTATTAAATGTATACTGGAATACAGCTTTACTGTCGTTATTTTATGAACGTACTAACTGTCGCCCGTGATTCCGTCCGCGTGGAATTAATAAAACTTAATAAGAAGCCTATATTTTCTTCCAGACTGTGCTCTATCTATGCCAAATGTCTGCCATTCTGGTTACCTTCAAACAAACATCCATATCCATCTAAATATTTATAATATTAGTAAGATAAATTGTATGATTATTATATTAATAAAACATAAATATTTAAATTAAAACTATCAGAAAGTAACAAAGGTCGCATAATTAAGTTTATAACCGAGCTTTCCTCTTAGTAATTTCCAAAGAGTGAACCCTTGTAATAAAGGTCGGCAGAAACTATGTCAGTTATTAGTTTGGTGAATTCTAAAAGCGTCCAATAAGTTCATCGTACAGATATGAAGCTTCTATTAATAATATAAACATTTCAAATATTTTGTACTGTAAACATAATTTTCCAGTTAAAGACTAGATGTGATATTATGATTTAATTATCTCACTAATATTATAAATGCGTGTGTTTGGATGGATGTATGTTTACTTAAAGGTATCTCCACAATTGAACGCATCTCCAAGAAATTTGGCATACATAACATAGTCTGCTTGAAGCCATACGCTACTATTTTTTTTCCGCGTGGACGGAGTCGCGAGCGCCCGCTAGTTGTCAATAAAAGGGCCGAATGATGATTTAACATCAAATGTTACATTTTAATAATCACTAGAATTAAACGTTTGTGAGTAAATATTTAATTTTGTTATCAATTGCAGATAGCAACGAAGTCGTATCGTACATTCAGTTCGCTTGAAACTAACGTATAAAGTGCATTCTTTTCTTTGATAAATTATTTATAAGCTGGTAAGTACTTTCCTATATTGCTATGTCTCAAATCTTTTAGAATACTAATGTGTTAAATGTCATAAATACGACAATGTATAGAAAGTTGATTGGCTTATGTGACTTTAGCTATAAATGTAATTTAATATATTCATTGCCAAATCATAAGTATTTTTAGCAAGACCTTCAAAATATTATGCAATTATTTTGTTAATTTGAACCTTAACTCGTTAAATTAAAATTTAAAATTGTATAGCACTCATTTATCTCTTGTATACAGCATTCATACGACTTCCATATGTAGAAAACAAGTTGTAAATATTATGTAAATATGTTTAAAAGCAGATTATTTTCAACAACGGACAATCACAGACGTAATAAAAGTTAATTTAAAATAAAATATTCAATAATAAATCCATAAAAATAATTATTATTTTCAATAATTTTATAAAAAAATCCATTAAAATTATTTGTGTAAAAATTATTTTTGAAAGTGTCGCTTCAAATTTTTTTAAGTAAAATCAAGCATTGTGCATTTCAGAAAAAGGTAAGCAATATTTCTAAAAACAAGATACATATGCCTAAAAATGGGATATTATATAATCATGTACTACAGGACTCATTTTGTCACTAAATTAATCTAACTAAATGCCGAGAAGTTTCAAAGCTAATATAAATGTCAATAACCCAAACATGCATCATTTGAAACCAGATAAGAAAGTGTACAAATTAAAGATACAAGAAAACAAAGAGCATTATAAAAATTATCTCTGATTTACTCATGTTTTTTCGACTATTGCAATCAACTCATAAGTTTCTTTGAGATTTTCTTGATTTAATCTTTGTCACTTTAAATGTGTCTGAAAAGAGAGAGAGAAAACATATTCATGTATATTTAATTTGTTTACCCACAGGTAATGGCTGAAAAACAGAAATTTCCCTTCGCCATTCAAAATGTAACTGAAGAAGAAGATGCTTTGATAAAAAAGTACTACAAAGGTATTACCGTATTTATAATGTCGATAAAAAAATTACTTTCTTAGTCCTCGAAAAATCACACCTATGATAAAATATTTTCGTACGCGTGTCTTGGGAATGTAAACTGAAGGTCAAAGGTCGTCCACCAATTCTTGCAATTATATATCTTTATCTCGCTCAATTGGTAGCCGAAGAAGCGGCGTGTCGACACTGCAGCGATCGTAAAGCAAGACAATGTCTGGTGGGCGAGCAGTTGACAAGTTAGCATGAACCCTTAAGTTCTCTGAAATAGTTTTAGAATTAAAGAAAAAAGGAACAACAAATAATATCGTTATATTTCTCTAATATTTATTGTATTTACACACAAAATGTAAACTACTCAATAATTTTCGTTAAAATGGTAATATTACAGGATACATACGTCCTTTTGTGCGGATTGGTCCACACGGATATCTCTGGCCGGCGGGCTATGGCGACCACGCAGCTGATATTTACAATCTAGACGTACGACCTGACGACATTTGGGTAACCAGCTATTCTAGATCAGGTATAATTCCAATATATTAAAGTGTTCATTAACATTCTAACCAGTTTTGAAAGTTCAGTGTAATTATACAAATATACTCTGTGAAAGATGTGAATCGTGCGATCTCACAATATTTAAGGCAAAGACGCAATTTGGTAGACTGTTGTTGTTCTCCTAAATATTAGTTTGCACCATATGTAGTATGAAATCTTTCTATCTTCTCTTTTCCATTAATTTCATTTATTTTGTTTTTCATTTCCAGGCACTACATGGCTTCAAGAACTTGTATGGCAGGTCCAAAATAATTTAGACTTTGATACCGCATCATCAATTCCTGTATCTACACGTTATGCTTTCATTGAGTAAGTCCAAATAACGGAACCAAAAGTTTTATTCTTAATAGTAGAAGATAATCCTTTAATATACACTCCCTCCTCTGTCAAATTCAGCAAGAGTTAGAAGACTAGAACTTATTATCTGGTACCATTCTCATCAAACCAATAGTCCCACTTCGTGCCTGTACTCTATGTAGTGATAGTATTGTAGCGATTATTCGAATTATGATTATTTCTAAACTGATATATAAACACGGCTAAACACTCACGTATATACGTCCGGTGGCGGCACCGACTAGTTTCAGTGAGCAACGGGCCGCGTCCGCGAAATAATACCAGTACCACTACCAGTACCACAAGAAGCAGATTGAAAATTACAGGCCAATCTCCTTGCAAAGTTCTTTTTCAAAATTGCTTGAAAAGCTTGTTAATAACCGTTTGACCAATTATCTGAGATCCCAAAATATTATTGCTCCGAGACAATTTGGTTTTCAAAGGGGTAGGAGTACTGAAGATGCAGTCTCCCTTCTAATTTCAAGCGTTTCTTCAAAACTTAATGACAAAAAATGTTGTGTTGCTGTCTTTTTAGACTTGGCCAAGGCTTTTGATACCGTGTCTGCTCCTATCCTCTTACAAAAACTATTTAACATTGGTGTTAGAGGTATTGCCCTTGACTGGTTCAGGAGCTACGTTTCAGATCGTATGCAATGTGTTAGGATCGGCCAAGTCATGAGTAGCTCACAGACCGTCACTTTTGGAGTCCCGCAGGGCAGTATTCTGGGTCCTACGCTGTTCACCATTTACATTAATGACATCCATGACATATCAATAGGTAATGCAGATATCATATGTTATGCGGACGATACTGCAATTATATTTGATGGTTTGAATTGGCAGGAAGCACTGCGAAATTCTCAGCTAGGTATGTCTCGAGTTAGTGCCTGGCTCCAAAATAATCTCTTGACCCTTAATGTAAAAAAGACCAACTATGTTTGCTTCCACAAAACAGCAGCTTCTGCACCCGATAAAAGTACTGTTATTAAATTACATCATTCACTTTGTAACACCATTGCCTGCGACTGCGAATCCCTGAGTAGATCAAGTGTAGTAAAATATTTGGGAGTCCTCATAGACGAAAAATTAACTTTTAAAGACCACATTGAATCGCTTTCCTCTCGAGTCCGAAGAGTTATTGGTATCATGAGAAAACTACGAGATGTAAGCAGTTTAGATATTTTAAAAAGCATATACTCTGCGTTGTGCCAATCTCTTCTGACATATTGCATAACTTGCTGGGGTTCTGCGAGTGCTACCAATATGATCCGAATTGAAAGAGCTCAACGTTCCGTCTTAAAAGTTATGCTGCGAAAACCTTTTCGGTACCCCACCAAAGATCTATACAGAGATTCTGACACTCTTACCGTAAGGCAATTATACTTGTACAAAACTGTGATGATGGTTCATAAAAGTTTACTTGGATCCGCTGAACACAAAAACAGGTTGTCTCGCAGAGTCTACCTTTTACCTATGCCATCAGTTAAATCCTACTTCGCACAACGCACGGGCTCCTTTATTCAATTTCATATTTATAACTCTGTAGTTAAACGCTGCGACTTGTTAGAAAAATCCCTACCACAAGCCAAATCTACCTTACTGAAGTGGCTGCTAACTTTAAATTATAATGATACTGAGAATCTTTTGAAGATACAATCCTAGATCCTTTAACATATTTATCTCTTATCAATTTATATAGCCGATACACATTTATATTATATATTTAACTTAAGTTTTTCTTCTTTTCATTAACTTAAATTTTGTTTTTATTATATGTATACCGGAGTAACTGAATTGTTAAATGCTAAAGTGTCGTGAGTGTGGGTTTTGTAATTTTGTGGACTGAATATTATATACCTATCTGAATATCGGTGCCCACGATACAGGCATTGCCTAGTGTGGGCATCACTAAATTATCCAAATTAACCATAAATGGTAACTTAGGTCTAATTTAATTTCTTAGTTATGTGCAATTTTATTATGTTAGTTATTGTTTCTTGGTTTAATCTGTTACCTATAATAATAAAAACTTTTCTTTCTTTCTTCTTTCTTTCACCACTCATCCTGATGAAGGGCCCCCGATGGGCTCGTTTAGCCGTGTTTATATATCAGTTTAGTATAATGTCTCACGAAAGTTTAAATAATTTAATGATTATTTCTTTTCAGGTATCCTACATTAGCATCTGAAGTTAGAAAATCTACACCAAACTCTAATATTAAAGGTCAAAGAGCTACTGAAGATGATTATACAACATTACCAAATTTACCTTCACCACGATATGTGAAGTCGCATTCGCCATTATCACTTCTACCACCAAACCTGCTGGATACAGCTAAAGTGTTTCATATAGCTAGAGATCCTCGAGACGTGGTGGTCTCTTATCACTTCATGCACATCATGTTTCGTTACTTTGACCAGAGCGTCCAGTTCAAAGAATTTTGGGAGTTATTCCAGAAAAACTTAAGTAAGCAACACTTTTTTACATTTAGATATACTATAAACTGCCATCCCAATTTACATATCATCATCAGCTAATTCGTCCCCACTGAAGGCCTCGGAGCCTACCCTAAGTTAGGGATGACTAGACAATAGTCAACCACGCTGTCCCAGTGTATGTTGGGCGTATTAGTATAATATTATATTTACATGAAGCTTTGGTTATTTAATTTCACCTTCAGAAAATATTCTAACATCTCATAAAGCAGACAAACTACAAGACACCATTCTTAAATTTTATTTTTAATATTATCAGAAGTTTCCACATTTTAATTTTATTTTTTTAAACTAAAATTAATGGAAAGTTTATTTTTTATTTTAGTTCTACACGCACCGCTGGAGGAACAAGTGAGGGAAGCTTGGGAACAGCGTGATCATCCCAACATGATGTTCCTGTTGTACGAAGAAATGAAAAAAGTAATTAGTGTTTATAAAGTTTTCTATAAAAGATTATCCGTTGGTTTGTAAAACCAAAATCGCCGTTTAAAAAATATTACTATCACTCGGTTGACGATATACAGAAATGTCGGTTACGAAACCCACGGCAAGTGTGTCAAAATTTACTAGTTTTTATTTTTGTCACTTACTAAACTTAATTGATTTTTAAGGTATCCTAAATTAACACTAATTGTGAAAGAAATTCTCTAAAAATTGAAAGTTGTAAATTTTTACTCTTAACCGACTTTAAAAATAAGCAACTTCTTAATTTGCCTATGTTTCTTTTCTTTAGGATCTACCAGCTGTTATTGACAGAGTTTGCACATTCCTGGGCAAAGAATACACAAAAGAACAAAAAGATAAACTAAATGATTATCTACAGTTCGATAATATGAAAAAGAAATCACCATTTGTATCATCTGAAGACGAGAAAAAGGATTCTGAGCTAAAGTTTATGCGCAAAGGTATTTTTTATTTTCATAAAATATTTAGCCAATAACTCAAAATTTAATTTTAAGATTATTTTTATTCTAATAGGATCCTTTTCCCATTCTTGAAGGTAAAAGAGTCAGTAATACGTATTAAATGTTACTAATTTCTAGGCAAATCTGGCGGCTGGGTTCAATATTTCGATGATCAGATGAAGAAGGAAGCTGAAGAATATATGAAAAAATATCTCATGTGCACAAAATTACAATTCCCAGATGTGAATAGTTGATTAAAATTAATAGAAAATTATCACATGAAATTAACCTAATCACCTAATTTAAAAATAAAAAGATCTTAAAATATCAATTTTTAAATATGACAATTTGATTTTTTTTATCATCCTTTATCGTAGAATTACCATAAAAATCGATTACAGTAAATAAATCTGTGAAACAGTTTAGAAGATATCACGATCATGAAAAATTGGCTCGTAGATGGATACGGGAAGATATGACAGAAAAGACCAATATCATATGTATATCCTTATACGTCTGAAGCCGTATCTAGTAGACAATAAAGCTATTGTCATGTTTCATGAAGCGCCGTGTCTATTAAATGTCAATCTCTTTAGTCTTGTTCTCACGGAATACTAATTGCTGCAGAAATCTGAGAACAATATCTTACTCAGAGTAAGGTGACGCCGTGACAGGAAATTAATTAACACGTCGACGAAACTGAAGTCCCATTGTTGCAACGTCATCACGAAATATATTTAATAGGAGAGGAATTTAGGGTATTAGATTTTACAGTGATACAAAATTGAACAGAATTAATTTACTTCAACTTATCTAAAATTTTATTTAGTATCCGCAACAATTAAAGGAACGTTCACCAGAATTTAGCGCTTCATCATCACCACCAATCGCAGACGGCCTCGGAGTCTCGACTAACTCCGAGGTGACTAGGCCATCGTAAACAACGCTGGCCCAGTGCAGGTTGCATCACGATGTTTTCCTTCACCGTAAGAACGTCGCATACCTAAAGGTACATATTTTATTCAAAACACATTGGGACATGGCAGGATTCAAACCTACAGATTACAAATCCATTACAGTTACAATCCCTCAACCATCGACGCTCTTTAGCTCCTAAATCTTATCTAGAAAATGTTTTTACGTTTGCATACGTATTATACATAACGAAACGAAACGTAACATAACATTGATAAAAAAATCCAGTCGGACATAAATGTCAACTATACGGTAACCCTTTTCATTTTACGTCAATGCACTTTCTATGGTATAATTATCAATCTCACGATCTCCGACTCGACTAAACTAGTGGCACTCTCCCCAGCCAGCCACCCTGAAGCCACTCAAAACTTAGGTCATTGTACGACAAGTTTGTTTCAATTAGTTGCGCCTAATGTATATCTTAACTAGTGGGAATAAGGTTCATTGTTTGATCCAAATAAGATAAAGGTAATTTTGTTTCAACTCACGGATCCCACTTTTCCGCAAGTTTGTCGAGAGGCTTATAAACTGGAATGACTTATTATGTAATTTTGAAAAGGAACTATTTCAGATTAAATATCTTATGATGGTTAATAAAGTTCTGTCAACATTTACTTTGCTACAAAGCATTATATTTACTTTGACAGATATACTTAAATACAGCCTAGTATTAAGAGAATGCGTAGATAAGGGATGGCGAACCTTGACGTGTGCCATTGCGTCAATGTGCCATTTTTCTTGAGAACTGTTTTATGAGGTCGTAGACGTGCCATTGAATAATTTTAACTTTGTGATGTATATTATTTGTATTGGGTACAATCCAAGTTCTCTGATCTTATACCTACTGCAAAATGAATTTTGTGACCTGCTCAAAATATTGGGTGACTAATGGCACGGGTGCTTTTGCTTCGCCACCGCTGGTGTTGATGTTCAAATTTTAAAATGAGACACATGTACAATGGAAATTCATGATAACACCGTTGTAGTTATGTTGTTGCTTATTAATTTGCTATTGAAGATATTAAAGAAAGAATGAATCAAGGAGAATAAAATCAAGAGAAGACTATGTTGCTTTCTCCTATGAAAAGGAAGGGGCATTGCTAAGGCCCCAGATTGTTGATCAAAAAGAGGACAAGACTTATTATTTGTGCTTCATACATCGTCATGTTATATTTCGTGTAAAGACGTATTCATAAAAAGAACAGCTGCTCTATGACCCTGATAGTTAAAACAATTCCGTAGCAACAACTACAAATAGGTGTGTCGATTCTTCAATTATTATTTAATGGTTGTTAATTTGTAAATCAATTATCATTCAATAAAATTAGAACAATTTCTATTAACCAACTGATTACGAACAAGTATTATTCAAAAGTGATAGAACACTAAAGGAAATACACGTGTCTTTAACTTTAAAATGTAAAAAAGAAACAAATTCATTTAAGATTTGCAATTCAGAATTTCGCGCGCTTTATTTTACACACTAAAATGTTATCAATTATATTAGATCGATAAAATATGATTAGATTATGCATTATTGAAAAAGGTTGGATATCGTGCGAGTGATACAGTGTCACATTGTTCCTGTTAATGTGTACTAGACAAGGATGGCGCCCTGGATAGACCTGCCTTACGAGATCAGGAACGTGACACCTGAAGAAGACAAAATTATCAAGAAATGTCTAATCGGTGCGTTCAGTGTGATGAGTGCTTCAGTGTTGTATTTTGTGTTTTAATTTTTAATAAATGCTAATATGAGGTATGTTTTGAAACGAATTTTATGCAAATCATCGAGAGAAGTAATAGTACGCTAATGATAAAAGTATTAGCGCTTGACAACAGTCGCACCAAAGGTAAACTAGTGTAATAGTCGAAAGATAGTATGCGTTAGTTTAGTGTATATTCACATTATTCTTTAAGACATGTCGTAGTTGGACGAAAATAATTAAATCTACCTCGTGTCTTACTAATTCTTAGTAATGTTTGGATGGATGGATGTTGCAACGTAACTCTATAATGGCTAAACAGTCTGGAATGACGCATAGAGTACTGTACCGTACTAACGCTTTTTTAATTCCACGCAGACGAAATCATGTGCGACAAGTCTTCAATAAAGTAATCGATTTAAATATATTTTTTTAATATATCATGATGAACAAATAAATTCCAAATCTAATAATATTTATTTTATTAATTAACTTTTATCAAATTTAAAAAATCTAAACGATGACTTTTAGTTTTTACCACAAGTAAGTGCATATTTTCTAGAGAACCTATAGGTTTTTGAGTAGCACAGTTTTGCTAACACATTTTGGCACATATTGCTATCCCTCACGTATACTTTGATAAAAAAGAGACGGCATATATTAAAGCAAGTCACGTTCGCGTCGATCGAAACCCACAGTTCACAGCCAAAATTAGACATATAGGCTGACAACATTATCTGACCCGGTGGGCATAAGTCAAATTAAATTTTGACAGCTCACTAGCGCCACGTTTTAAATGTCAAAAAAGTGCCACAAGATCTTTGGTTTACTATAGCCGTTTTGTAGTGTTTTTCTTTTACGGTTTTTTCTGTGTCTACGTGGATTGTTTACATTTTTTAACAGATGGCAATGTCTCTATCACCGGGTCAAATATATTTGTTTGACTATACGTTAAAATTATAATATAAATGTTAATTATAATAAACACTAGTCGTATAAAATTATTATAAATTTTTGCATTATATGTAGATAATGACATTATTTTTTTTTCTTTTAAAAACACAATTTAAAATGCATAGATAATTTTAAAGATTATAAACATTATCGTTGTCCCACAAAGATAAATATAATTTGTGCATTTTCACTATCTTTTGCTACTATGTGAGATACTGTACGAATATTTACGTTTAAATGCGAATATTTACACAAAAAATCACATTTCACAATTTGCGGACAGTTTATAATATCCCTAGTACAATTATAAGCTAACAAAGTTCGCTCAGTATACTATACTAGCTGTCGCCCACGACTTCGTCCGGTATTAAAAAATCTTAGTTAGTACCCTATGTGTTCTTCCAGATTGTGTTATACATCTATGCCAAATTTCAACGACATTCATAAAGGCGTTTATACTATTGTGGGGTGTTTTTTTATTTATTAAAATCATGATGACTTCGAATTTTTACCCCGAGATATGTTTAATTCCAGCGGTTTTATTATAGGATTACGTTAGATTTTATGAAGTAGGCGACTTGTAAATTTTAAGTAAATAAAATTTTCTCAGTCCGTATATAACTTCAGATTAATCTTTAGGTATGTAACCACTTAACTCTCAACGTTCGATTACTAATCCTATATATAAAAAAATGTTTGATAAAGAAATATACTTGATAAAATTTGGAACAAAGTCCAAAATGTAAATAGTGTTAGAAAGTTAGTAATTTTTACATATATTTACATGAAATAATAATAAACTTTATATAATAAAACTTTGTATGGATGAAATTCATAACGTCAATACAATAATTAAGACTAAAATTGCCAAATACAATTAAATATCCTAATTAATAACATACAAATTATTTCCATTTTTAAATCGTCGCTTAACGGAAAAAAATGTGGAAATTTCACGGAAATTAATTGTCAAAATATAGCTCATTAAAAGGTTATTAATTTGGACTAATTACATGATTTATCATGTAATCAGTAAAAGACGTTTCTTCTTGTCAGCCATGAGTCGCCCACTGCTGGGCATAGGATTCCTCCAAAGATCGCCACTATGACCGATCTTGTGCCACCTTGTCTTGTCTTGTCTAAAAAAAGTTTAACATGTGTTAATTATCAAATTAATTTTAATTACGTGTAAATCGTAAATATTATACACGTAAGAAAATTAATTTAATTATGACGTAAAAAATCGCATTTTAGGTGCGGAAAAAAAGCGAAGTGAAATTAGAATTAATTTAGTAAAGGTTTTAGTTTCCCTCTTTGTCTATTAAATTACTAACTTCTATCTTAATTGTAAATATTTTCTAAGTTCTAGTCCGTTCTGAATTAAAAAAATTAATACTATAAAAAGCACTATTCTTTAATTCTCAGCGTGTACAAACTTCTATATGACCTCTTTTTAATTTTTATGTCTCCACTAGCTGTCACCCGCGACTTCGTTTGCGCGGAATAAAAAAAAAACTTAATGCCTTTGTGTTCTGCCAGGCTATGTTCTACATCTGTGCAAAATTTCCGTTAAGCCATCCCCGTGATACCTTTAAAAAACATCCATCCATCTAAACATGCGCATAATAAATAATATTATCATATGATAGATTGAAGTATGATTTTGTAACAATTCGACAAACATATAAAACTAATTGTGAACATGCGAATCATAAAAGCCCGCTATCAATAACAAATTCACTTATCAATGGAGCGTTTGAGTAATAAAGTAATGCATAATCGTAAAGATATGAACAAAGATATAGAAGATCTCACGCCGGCCTTGGACGAAATCAACATTATCAACCCTTATCAAAATACCTGAGAAGGTGCAACCGATAAAATAGACGACGACGTAAATTCCATACGATTGTTATTATATTTTTCGAATATTAAAAGTTGCAGCGTATTACTATAGCATCTTTAGTCGTGTCTACAAGACTACGGCACAGGAAACTATGCTAAAACATAGGCCAATAATAACCCTAAACACATTCTTATTTACTTAAAGGCCGGTAACGCATCTACAGTTCCTCTAGTGTTGCGGATGTCCATGGGTGTCGTTGATCTCCTCGATGTTGCCGCTCGTTTGCCCCCTTCTATTATAAAAAAAAAACTATACTGCTATCACATTAAGTTTATAATTAAAATTTAAATATCTTTAATAAGCCTATTCTGATCCTTTTAATAAATAAATAAACATAAGTATTAAAATTCGTATAGATTTCTACATTGATTAAAAAAAATCCGAGCATAGTCGCGGTATAAAGCTAGTATAATAAATGCGGAAGATCGGCAGTTCTCAACATATCGGTCAATACCGAGCTCGATACGAATTGATAGCCTCAATTAAATAACGATTAACAAAGTTTGACGTAACATTTTGAGTGCAGGCGAACTTGTAATGTGAATCATTTCATAGTTGCAATAAATTGATAATTACTAATAAACATACGATCTACTTATCTAATACTAGCTGGCGCACGCGACTCCATCTGCGCGGAATATAAAAAAAACTATTGATAGCAGCGTAATGTTATATATCCTAAAGCTTTCCTCTATAAATGGACTATCCAACAAAAAAAGAATTTTTCAAATCGGACCAGTAGTTCCTGAGATTAGCGCGTTTAAACAAACAGACAAACTAACCCGTTTTATAATATTAAAACAGATTGTATAAAAGAATACTTCCGTATGTAAAGTCATATAAAATTTACGTATAAATTCAGAAATATTCCAAAAGAAATATGCTTAAAATAAGAAAAAGAACTGTTTTTAAAAAAATATTATATACATTTTTTTTTGTTTTTTTTTTATGCATAAATATTACTGGCATATCGTAAATATTATCATCAATTATTCGTCTGATCGAAGCAAACAAATATTTCTATTTTCGATTCACAGGATACACGAAACCATTTGTAAAATGCGGTAAGAACGAATACGTGATGGCGGCCTCGTTTAGAAAACACGCAGAGGAAATCTACAACCTTGAAGTGAGGCCTGATGACGTATGGGTTATCACTTTCCCGAGATCAGGTGAGTTTTAACAACTTTATCACACAGAGCGTAGATACATTCCTTTAAAACTTACCACCCTTAAGTAGAGAATAAACTAGGGAATCAATCCCGCGGGATAAAAATGCCCTAATCATGTACGTTAAACTTTAGCAACGTATGTGCAATGTTTGAACAGAAAGCAGACATCTATTGGTAGTCTCTTTACTGATAGCGACATCTAGAGATTTAGACAAAGTTCATTCGCTACGAAGCGATTCCATAGCGAATTTCAAAATTGTATGAAACTGACGCGCGACAATCACGTGACTTTTCTAAAGTTAATGGCAGTTCTATACATTTTTGAACGCACTTTAACAGTGGTAGAGCCCGCTTTAACATCTTCACCGAATTGGCCCGGCTCGCCCAGTGAAATACCACGACCACACAGAAGACAGGCGTGAAGTAGAAGCTATTCCGCGTTTCATTGGATGAGTGTGCGTCACGGAGGAACAATTTAGTCCTCTTTCCCTCCCCACCCTTTTCCGCATAAGGAAAGGATGGGAAGTGGAAGTGGACTTTCCGGATGAGAGGATGCATGGAAGGGGAAAATATTTTCTCTCTGTGCATCCTTTCCTCCGTGGATTAAAGGTAGGCAACGTATATTCAATTGCGTATGTCTATGGGCAACGGTCAATTCGCTATTTCAGCAATTTCAGGTGGCCGCTCGCTCGTTTGCCACCTTATGATATAAAAAAAACTTTGTCTGAATCGTGGTGGCCATATTGGTTGTGATCTAAATAGTTCTGGCACAAAGTTGCCAGGTACCTATTGCAACAAGCAGTAATGATAAAGCAAAAAATACACGGATTAATCTATAGCGAACCATATCACACGCCTCAGATAACGTATAGAGTGTTTGCTTGTACATGAGTACAGCACTCGTTTTTGTTTTTACTGTTAAAATACAGTGTAAATAGAAGTTTATTCGATATTCTTTTTTTTCGAGTTTTAATTCAGTTAACATATTAATTGCCGTCAACTAGCCTGACTTACTTAGCGTACTTCTGACTGCTAAATTAAAGTAAATCGAACTCTGTACATAAAACCATGTAACTTCCATTAATTACTGCAACTAAATGTTTACAAGGCGACTCTACGTAATTTTTCATACATTTTTGGTTCAAAATTAGGCTTTTAAATCTTATTTCCACTCTCATACACGGTTTAACCTTGAAAATTTTATACCAAACTTAGATTCCGTGTTTTTTCTAAAATTTTGATTGACTTTTATGTAGTGTGATCAGTCTATGAGATGAAGATTCGGTTTCAAATAATACTACGTTAACACGATAAAAAAGAAAATATTCCACGAGTGCGTGTACGATGTTCAAAGATTAACTATACTCATTTCGGAGTTTGTGATATTTGAACGAACGATAAAATATTTGATAAAGTTTTAAAACAAATGTATTCGTCTTTACAGAATACTTCGATTCTTTATTAAGATAAAATGAGCGAATTTTGTGATCATGTACATGAGAGAATTCAAGAGTTTTGAACAAACTTTTTAAATATAGAGCCATGCTTGTTCCAAAACAAAGAAAAATTCAAATGATATATCCACATGAGCCAGAGTGGTTGATTAAGGCTTAGTCACAATTTACGGTAGGTTCCGTGCCCCTAATCAGGACATCGAGCTGAACACAAGTTACATCTATTTAATTTAATAATTATTGCCGAAAAACAGGAAAAATATTCGCGTTCATTATACATGTCGATGAAATCTAATGCTGATAGCAACTATCAGATAATATTGTAGGCCAGAAATTTATCAAAACGGAGCAAAATTCAACTGCAATCACGGTAGTAAAAATCTAGAAACAAAAAACGTTGTATCTGGATAAAGGAATTTGACAAAATGTAACATAATTATTAAGCTTTTTTGAACAGTGCGACAACTTTTCTGGGCTGGTAAGAGGCGCTACTTACGCGGTTAGTTGCGTCCAATATGTTAAACCTAAAGACCGACCAGGACGACCCGGATGGCATAAGTCAAAGTAAATTATGTGAGCACACTAGCGCCCCTCTGACAATGTCACAGTCTCACAAGGTCCTCTTAGCTGTCATGTTTTTTACGCCATTTGCTATGCCAATGTCACATATTTTCTGACAGAACTAACCGCAATAACAGCGCCTCTCTCAATGGCCCAGATATCCTTGTTTCACTATATATAGTTATAGGAAATTACAAAAAAGAGAAAAACAGAATATAGAGTAAGGCAAAGAGACTGACGAGGTTCAAGTTGTAAAGATTGTGATGTTTAATTTAATATAATGCTTTTAGAATTTACGACTGGCAATAACTTATAATAATTTGCATAATCTTAGTGATTTTTAGTACAATCGAACTATATTATCAAATATAGATAAACAAATATTGTTGGTATAAATTGAATATGACATAATTGTCATAAAACTTATTTATGACAACGATATATGTATGTAGATCGTCGGTGGCTCAAGGGTTAAGCACTTGACTTGCAATCTGCAGGTCCTTGGTTCGAATCCCGCCATGTACAAATGTGTTTTTCGATTTCCGATTTACATATGTACATTTATCCGACGTTCTTACGGTGAAGGAAAACATCGTGATGTAACTTGCATATATCTGAGAAGAAATTCAAAGATATGTGTCAAGTCAACAAACCCGCACTGGGCCTGCGTGGTTGACTATGGCCTAAACACCCTTAACTCAGGGTAAGCTCCGAGCCCCTCGGTGGGGACGTATAGTGAGCTGATGATGATGATGTATATTTAACCAACGTTCTTACGGTGAAGGCAAACATGGTGATGCAACCTGCACATATTTGAGAAGAAATTCAAAGATATGTGTGAAGTCAACCCGCACTGAGCCAGCGTGGTTAACTATGACCTAATCACCCTTATTAGAGTAGACTCCGAGCCCCTGAGTAGCGACGTATAGAGAGCTGATGATGAATAGAATAAGTGTTGACAAATCAAATACGGACAGCATTCACGATTTATCGGTGACATGAACATAGTTCTTTATTTTAAAGTTCTTATTGCTTTCCCAACATTTCTGATAAATGTGACTCATCACTTCACTAATGACTAATCTTGTAAATCAATGTATTTTCCATAATATGATACATTCTATAATTAGTCATCAATGACCACTTCATGATTGACAATTGTTAAGTCGTTATTATGATTCATTAATATGTACTATGAATGTTGGCACTACTGGTTTTCAATTAGATTTTACTAATGTAAAGACTACTCGGGAATTAGGGAAAACCTATACTTACAATTTTAATAATAAGTATTTTATTTTAATATATTAAATAATGGAATAGCTGGATAGGAATTGTCGTGCATGGTCACTTTTATATTCTACACAGATTAAATAAAAGAAAAATATAAATGTTACTAACATTATAAATGCGAATGTTTAGATGGATGGTTGTTTATTAGACGGTATTTCCAAAACAGATAAACGGATCTCTATGTAATGGAGGGACACATACACTTATTGTGTTTTTTATATCCACGTTGACGGAGTCGCGAGCAAAAGGTGTAAATAAATCTCTTGTATACAAAACTGTTTGTAACTTGATGAATGCGTAAATTAACCACAAAATAACAGAAATGCGATATTTGTAATTAAATAAATTCAAAGTTCGTATCGCATCGCATACCTTTCATGGATTAAAGAATATTGATAATAATATTTGCAAGATATTATCATTATGATAACACAAAAATTCTTATCAATGATATAAAGAATTTATCGAATCAATGTCATTAAAATATTTTGAATGTCCCAGTTAATCCGGCTATGATTCGTTCATTGCGTGCATTTAAAGTGCATTTATAATTGTAAAATATAATTTGTTTATCTTCACCTACTTTCATTTCGCCACACCCTACTTTGACTTTGTACGAAATGATTCATTTTTTACATAAAATAAAAGTTGTTATACATTCATAATCACATCTTTTTCATCGTATTTTTTTTCTATATCAAAAGGTGGCAAACGAGCGAGCGACCACTTGAAGTCGCTGAAATAGCGAAGTGACCGTTTCCCATAGACATACGCAATTGCATATGCGTTGACTACCTTTAATCGACGCAGGAGAGGATGCACAGAAAGAAAATATCTTCCCTTTCCATGCATCCTTTCATCCAGAAAGAACACTGGGTGAGCCGTGCCGATTCGTGCGAAGATGTTAAAGCGGGCTCTACCACTGTTAAACTGTTATTTACTAGCTGTCGCCCGCGACTCCGTCCGCACGGAATTTAAAAAAAAATATTGGTCGCAGCGTAATGATAAAGCCTAAAGCCTTCCTCTATTAATGGACTATCCAACAAACAAAGAATTTTTCTAATCGGACCAGTACGTCCTGAGATTAGCTCGTTTACACAAACTCTTCCGCTTTATAATATTAGTAAAAAATTGCCACCGATGAGACCCATTACATTTATAACAAACTCGATGTCACCAGCGACTCCGCCCGCGCGGTATTAGAAAAAAAAATAACCTAGTAGACCATATCTACATCTATGCCAAATTTCTACGAGATCCGTTGAGCTGTTCTGCTGATACCATCTAACAAATATCATTCATCTAAATATTCACACTTATAATATTAGTAAGATGAAAGTTTTAAATACATATATGTTTGTAACACATTCAACCTTCACATTCTTTTTTAAAAGTTGCTATGGCAATAGAATTTCAGAAAAGTAGCCAAAACAAACATGTTCTTTTATGTGTCTGTTCAAATGTAAAAATAAAAAAGCTTTGATACAAAAGTACCAAATTGCATCTGCCTATACCCTCAAAATTACAAGCTTGATTTCCTCAAATATAAATCTTATTCGTAAAGTTATATTCCGTATTGAATATGAAGCGTGTCGTCAATTTACAAAGCGATCGTATCTTTCAGGTACGACGTGGACGCAGGAAATGGTCTGGCTCATAGAAAACGATTTAGACTTCAAAGCTGCCAAAGGAAAGCCGCTTCATGAACGATTTCCTATGTTGGAGTGAGTGTTATATGTTTTGTATGTAAATTTAAATATGTATGTCAGATTATTCGAAACTTGCTAAAGACGGATCATTCGTTTTATTTGAAAGTGTTTGATGACATAAAGATGACAAATAAGTCATTAAATAATTATAGTCAAATCCTACTTAAGTCAAAGAAAAAGAAATAGCTTAAGAAGGTAATTTTGTAGCAGGACAAACTCTGCACTATTAGTAGGCATCGAAAAGTAATCTAGTTCCTTATCAATTATGTAAGTACATCTTAAAATAAATAAGAGAGTTCCTTATCTACTTAGTATTAATAATACAAATATTTTTAATTTCAGAGTAACCGCGCATATACCACAAGTAGCTTTTGAATTAATCAAAGCAAATTTTATGAACTTAGCTTACTTCCAAGGCTTGAACCATGCTGTTAGGAAGCCCAGTTGGAAAGCGATAGCTGAAGCACCATCACCTAGGTTCATCAAGACACATCTTCCACTGTCTTTGTTACCACCAAAGTTGCTAAGCACAGCAAAAGTAATTTACGTCGCCAGAGATCCGAGAGATGTCGCTGTATCATATTATTACCTTCACAAAATGGTCGCCAAAACTCTCATGCGAGCAACATTTCAAACTTTCTGGGAAGCGTTCAGAAGAGATCTATGTAAGTTAATTAATGTACGAATCAATTTGAATAATGGACTTTTTGTTTAGTAGCATCTAATTTTTTTTTAATATTTCCAGTGCCATGGACACCGATCGTAGCCCATACGAATGAAGCTTGGGAGAAGAGACACAATCCGAATCTCCATTTTATGTTCTATGAAGATATGATTAAGGTAAATCGTAAAAAGTTTTTTATTTATATTTAAATTTATTCGTCTGATTTCTAGTAAATACCACTTCTTTACCAATATGCCTCATTCATAATGCTCATTACTGGATTTTGTAACATTAATCTATGACAAGTATTATTAATAGTCGTAATAATAAAGTATTATTGGTACTTAAGTATAATACTTAATAAAAATAATATAATATAATAATAAGAGACAGTTAACTAATGTCTAGTTGGTAATAATTACCAACTAGACATTAGTTAACTGTCTCTTTATTCATCATCATCAGCTCACTATAAGTCCCTACCGAGGGGCTCGGAGCCTACCCTTAATCAAGGGTGACTAGGCCATAGTCAACCACGCTGGCCCAGTGCGGATTGGTTGACTTCACGCATATCTTTGAATTTCTTCTCAGATATGTGCAGGTTGCATCACGATGTTTTCCTTCGCCGTAAGAACGTCGGATAAATGTACATATGTAAATATGAAATAGAAAAACACATTGGTACATGGGGGGATTCGAACCCAGGACCTGCAGATTGCAAGTCAAGTGCTTGACCCCTCAGCCACCGATGCTCTTTTTCTCTTCTTTATTATTTCTTGGTAATTTTGGGGATGCTACTAAGCCATGTCCTCATTGCAATAAATTATCTTTGAATTAAATTATTTTCCAGGATTTACCTAAAGAAATTCGTGCAGTTTGCAAGTTCCTAAACAGAAAGTATCCAGCAGACAAAATAGAAACTTTAGCCGATTATCTCAGTTTTGACAGTCTGCGAAAAAACAAAAACGTCAATAACACGGCGGGAGACAACACTGAAGTACAATTTCTCAGAAAAGGTAAATTTTAACCCGTCTAATTGATGACTGAGCATATTCACTTACGTATCATACTAATATTATAAACATGAATGTTTATATGGATAGATGTTTGTTTAAAGGTATCTCCAGAACGGCTCAACGGATCTCGATGAAATTTAGCATGCATATGTAAATAGTCTGAAAGAACGCATAGGCTTCTAATTATGTTTTTTTTTACATACTGCGCGGACGGAATCGCGGACATAATCTTATCACGTATCAATGATTAAAAAAGGGTATTCCCGCAACCTTATCTAAAAACTTTTGCTAAATATAGCTCAAACGCATATTCAATGTGATCTATATTTGTGATAATTAAACTGTAACTAAATGTCGCCCGTGCAGACATAAAAACAAACTTAAATAGTCGATGTGTTCTCCAAAGTATGTTCTACATCTATGGCAAATTTTAACGAGATACGTTAAGCCTTTCGGATATACCTATAAACAAACATCCATACATCCATCTAAACATTGGTATTAATAATATTTGTAAGATCGTATGTATGATTGATGTATTTAATCGGCAAGAAATTTAAGACATTCCGTTTGAGTAATAGTATTGTTTAGGCGTCAATTAATTCTTATTATTCGCACACTTAAGTCTATTACGTGTCTTCTCTTAGATAAAATATTGCTTGTTAATTTTCAGGAGAAGCAGGCGGTTGGCGAACACACTTCGATGCGGAAATGGAGCTACAGGCTGAGGAGTTCATATCAACGCGTCTCAGAGGCCTAGACCTATCTTATCCTTCCTTCCAACCGAATGAGACTGAATGCTCTCATTTGTAACCGTTACAGTATTAAGATTTATGTATAAGACTGATTCTGTAGAATGCAGTGAAGATATCAGAGGTTTTAGACATTCGATTCGAAGCGATTCCATAGCGAACTTCGAAAAAGTATGGACCTGACGCGCGACAATCACATGACTTATCGAAAGTTATTGTCAGTTCTATACATTTTTGAAGTTCGTTATGGAATCGCTTCGGAGCGAATACACTTTTTCTAACCCCAAAATCCTATTTCCACTTAGCGATTAATCGCATTATTTTATTCAACTTTTGTATGGTCGCGTGTCCTCATTCTAATATTGATAGCGTGACTACATCACGTAGGCAGAGTTCTGCGATTACGCTAAGTGAAAATAGCCATTAATTTTTTTTATCATGTCTTAAAAGTGTAACTATAATACATCTCTTAGCTAATTTATAGAAACAGAAGGACAAAATTCATTTCCTTGGTTTTTAAATAACTACCTAAAAGCTTTGCTTGAATGCGTTTAGTTTCATAAGTAAATCAGAAGCTTAGCTAATCGATAGTCTCTTGATTGTTAATGATCACTGTCCGTGTGCAAGAAACGTTGCCTGTTTCATAGAGCGAAAAGAAACTTAAAAAAACATCGTTTAGTCTGATGGAGTTCCTAATGTTAAGCCCTTCCTACGTACTCTAAAAAAATTTAAAGACAAAACGTATATAAGTTAATAAGCCATGTGTTCACAAAAGCTAAGTTAAATAAGTTTTTTTTTTTAATTGTGTGTAGTTTTTCTATAAGAGTAAGTCTCGACGTTTCTACGTAAAATTACCTCACAATTACTATTAATTTAAATAACTTAAAATTATAATTATTATGTTAAGTTAATTACCAATTAGTTGAATCATTTTTATTTTCGAATAAGTTAGTATAAGTTATTTTAATGTATATAAATCTTACCTACAATTTGAAACGAGATTTTTTTATTTATTCATCGTATGTGACTAGAAGTGTAGTATACCGGTAGAGATAGGTTAAGGAGGAGATGGACTGTAAAAGGTGACATGTTTAAGAAGGAGGTGACAACTAAGATGTCGGAAGATAAATCTATATAGATGACAAATACCTAGTGACCATACGTAACTGGGACAAGGACAGAGACATGATTATTTTATTTTAATGAAATGTTAAATTAACAAATCGATCGAAATCCGAGATACGAAGTCAGTTAGTGAGTTATAAAGCGGAATACGACGAAGTCAATTCTTGATACTTGTTCAAAGTTTCTGTATTCCACGGAAACCGCGGTGGAAATACAAATGCAGTGAACTAGTTTCAAACTTACGACATACCTATAGTTATCACTCGTATGTATTTGAACAAAGATTGAACAGTTAACAAGCATATTGAACTGTTAATTGCAGACTGTCCCATTCAATTATATGTTATGTTATAACTCTAGCTGTCATCCGCAACTCCGTCTGTGCGGAAATAAATAAAACTTAATTAGCCTATGTGTTCTTGCGATTCACGCAGCCTTTATGAAGACACCTTTACAAACATCCAACTATTCAACCATACATCCAAATATTCGCATTTACAGTAGTAAAATTTACGGTATTAAATTTCTATCAAAAGCATCTGTCAATTTTGGAATCTTTGCCATCAATCAAAACTATGTTTCAATGTGAAATGCGTCCTTTGAGTAACAATATTTATACATCGTGAATCTCCGTTCCCCTAAATCTGCACAATTCCAACAATCTTTGGGGATTGTAGGAAGAGAGCGTGACGTCACCAACTCAGAGCCCCTTACTCTGCACTTCGTTGTTTGAAACACGCAGTAAATCAAAACGGACTTTGCAATAATCTTGCGCAATAAATCATACAACTCGCAAGTCGGGGGTACAATCCCGTGTTACTAACTTACTTTTGTTTCAGTTTCTTAAACTTGCAATGTATTGGATATTAGATTTTGTTTTGTTTTATGTTTCCTGATCGTGTTTTGTTTATTATTTTGATACTAGCAGCAAGCAATTAAAGATGTTACGTGACAACCGAGATTTAAACATCTATTCTACACCATTGTCCATATAAAAAAGGATCTGGACAGACGGACGGACGGACAACAAAGTGATCCTATAAGGGTTTCCTATGAGGTACGGAACCCTAAAGATAGTCTAATATTATGAATGTTGAATTCATGGATAGATGGATGTTTGTTTGGCGGTATCTCCAGAACGCTTGCATAGATCTCGCTAAAATTTGGCATTAGAACATAGTTTGGAATAACAAATAAGCTACTTAAGTTTTTTCCGCAAGAACGGAGTCCGGAACATTATCTTAGGATCATATTAAGTATTCGAATCCGTAACCTAAATCTGTAGACTATCGAAGACAGTCAAAACAACCTTTATTTTACCTTAAAAGAAAACCTTTAACTATTACCATACTGTCTAGATATTAAACAAATATCAGCAAATGTTAGACAAGCCTATAGTTTTCATACTATAAAAAATAAAATTCCTTTCGCTGGATTAAAATCGATTGTAGGAATTACTTTCCTCTCAACTAAATTAATTCCTACGACGAAAAGCTTGCTACATGAATAATACAATACCTTACTATGTTACTATTTGTTGACATAAACAGTATTTTTATGTTAAATATCACAAATGGCCAGGATCCAAAGAATAACTATAACGGGATAAACAATATTTATAAAGATTTAAAAAATGTTACGAGTAGTGCTTGAACTTTTATTATTTGAAAAATCCAAGAAAAAGTACTGAACGAAATTCGTATAATGCTAATATAATATTAATGGATGGATTTATGTTACTACATTTCTCCAAAACGGCTAAACGGATCGAGTAAGTTTGGCACAAACATAGATTATAGTCTGGGACAACACATTGGCTACTTACTATTTTTTTCCGTACGAAAAAACTAATGATAAAATAATGAACACTGAAGTTTTGTCTATCGATAAGATAATAGTTTTCTAATTAATAATATAAAAAAAAATCTCAATAAATATTAAACATTTTATTAATTTAACTATAATATATGTACCAAAGAACATAAATAAAAAGTTTTAGTTACAACACCAACTACAAATTCACTAAAGTTCACACAAGCGACCCAAGTTTCTAGAACTTTACTCTAGTGACGGAAGCGAATGTTTTACGGTAACATATGGAACAGGAACACAACTAGTAACATAACTCGCATTTAAACTATACAATTTCATTGTTAATTCGTGTGTTCAAGACAATCGTATTAATTCTAATAAACACAAGAAAATATATTATAATTGTTCATATTTGACTAGATGTCGCCCGTGAATCTGTCAGCGCGGAATTAAAAAAAAAAGATCAATAATTGAATTAAAAACAACCCTATCTCCCAAGATGGACCAAATTACAGATGCTTACAAAATTTGATACGAATTGGTTCAATAATTTCGGAGTTGATCACCAACATGCATTAGAAGTATATAATTTTATCTTTATTCTCATATAACTATTTCCATTCACATCCTTTGATATTTATATAATTATCACGTCATAACCCTTTAAGTAGGGCATCTATTCCAGGGCAGTATTCAGGCATGACTACCTCGGTAAAGGGTCGATCACGTCACGCGTCGCATCGCTGTGGTCTAATGGACCTCGCACGCTCTAATTCACAAACAGTTTATGCGTATGCCTAAGTACAAAGGCTAAATGCTTTTAGGTTTTCAGTTCAAGGCTTTTATGAGACACTAGCTAACGCTTTCGACTCCGATCGCGCGGAAATAAAAAAACTTAATTAGTAATCTATATGTTCTTCCAAACTATATTCCACCAACGCGATCCACGCAGCCGTTCTGGAGATACCTACTACTACAACTACACATCCATCCAAACATCCAAACAATCGCATATATGTATAATATTAGTAAAATAACTTTTAAAAATCTATGCAAACATAATTCGTACTTAAAATAGTAGTGAACTTTAATTTCTTTTTTGTCATAATTACAAAATAATATTTCTACGAAAAGGACAACATGTAAATGCTCCCAATACCAATGAGGTTTTAATCTAGTTAGAGGATTCGTCTTTAGTTACAGGCTATAAAAATAAGGAAGCTGTCAATCCATCTTTGCATTAAAAAAAAAGAAATCTCTGACTGGTCTAACAAATAAAATTGATAAAAAATGTCATAGTATCATAAAGTTTGAACTTAAGTCGATACAACAACAGTTGTTGCAGTCCAAGCGATAAATTCCCCCCTCCCCCTTCAGTGTTCTCGCAACTGACCCCACTCAGTTGTTGGAACTTCGTTTTTGTGACGGAAGCAACTGTTTCACTGCAACATTTGGAACGTGGACAAAACTTCACAAACTTCCCTCTATCGACCAAAGGCGAACAAACAATTTTGACATCAATTTAAAATTATCTAAAGCTCGCCTTTGTTACTTCAAACACTACTAATCCGATTGCTACAATTTTTTTTAAACTACCAAAAGAATTGGTTTTATAGAAATAAGATTATTTATTTAAACTGAAGATCGACCGCTGTTTTTACGTATAAATTAATTCAAAATAAAGCCCATTACACATGTTCCATTTCAACTACAACGGAACTGTTCAGTAGAACTCGCTAAATTACAGTATAATTCAATATACACATAAGTTTAAACTGAACGTCTGTAGGGGCCTTAAGCCCAGATAAGTTCGTTAACCTTCATTCTTTCAAAAAATTACACGTCACGTAGTGAATCATTTACACTTTGCTGGTAGTTTATAAATGCTTAGTCCGATTACATCGTGTTGAAGATTGCAATTAAATACTTAATACATACCAATATTACTCCGGCTTCAAAATTCTACAATAGTGAAAGTATAAAGATATAAATTGTTATTCTGTTCAGTTGACAGTTCCACTTGGGTTCACTTTCGCTTATTACGCATTTCCCGAGGCCTGAACGAGCACTAAATCAAATCGGACTTTGCAATAATCTCCACGATAAATCACTGTCTGATATAGAAGGGTTATGTTGGTCTTTACAAGTTTGTCTCATTGTAAAGAAAACTTCTCTGTCACGTAATTTCGGTAACGTCTAATTTTAAGTTACTTTTTATATGGAAAACTATAGTAAAATATTAATTATTTGCAGATTAAATAAAAGAAATTACCCGATTTATATTAAACGACGTCAAAAAATTATCATAAAGAGTAAATATAACAAGGTTTGTAAAATTTATAAGAAAAACAATACATTTGATGTATGTAAATTAAATTAATAGTAATAATTCTTGTACATTTCCCTCGCCAAAACTTGGATATAAATTAAAAAGATAACATTCTTAAACTGAAACAGAAAATCTTTTTACACTATATGTAAATTACATTCAAAATATCAACGAATACGTCCTTCCGACTTCTGACGCTACCCCCCTTCCCCTTCCTTACCCCCTGCTCCTGCCGCGTTGTAAATCAAAACTGGCTTTGTAATAATCATGACTATAAATCAAGCAAGTCCCCGTCGTTTTGGATACGTCGGTATAAAAATATTCAAACCTTATGGTAGCTTGGAATTAACTGCAAGTTCTTAAGTACTCATAGTCATGTCTAGTGGATTGTCCCGGTATATTGGTTCAGAGATCCGGGATCCTCGCAGTCGCACTGTTTCGCACCGAGAAGGGCCCAGCATCATTTTCAGTCGTGTCATTACCTAAAATTTGCTTATGAGGAACGTCTCGTTTGAAACTTCAAGCCGGCATAAAGTTTGAATGGTATTATACTCTCGATAACTTAAAGGGTATTCCGCGCCGACTTTTCTTACTACGAACTTCGCATTTCCGTGTTTTATAATTTTTAAGTTCATATATTTCGAATCATGAATAAATAAAACTGCATAATTCGTATGCAGTTTGATATATCGCTAATATAGATAGATTAACCAAATAAATTCCAACTTTATACCTTCACGCGTTTTTGAGAAAAAGGGTCTTGACAGACAGACGGGCGGCCAACAAAGTGATCCTAAAAGGCTTCCGTTTTTACCTTTCGACGTACGGAACCCTAAAAAGACTACGTGATAATTGTAAGAATCCTAAGAAAATCTATAGACAACTTAAACAGAAGTCAATCTGAAAGTGCTTTCATAATATAAATAAAACTTTTTTTTAATTACGTGTTACATATAAAAAGCGTTTTAATGATGTTTGCTATCATAAAACATGTTTGCACAAACTCTTTGAAGACTCTTCAATAGTGTCTAGTCTAGTTTTGTGATATCAACCTTTGCGGTTACAACTGTCGCCATTCTCAAAGTTTATTCCGCAGACAAGTCGTACACAAACAATTGTGTAAACTCACCTCACTCTTATAGTTTGTTTGATGTTGCTTGCAAATACTATTTTACACTTCGTTTAAGCAATCAAAATACGTACTGAATTGTTAGTGTATTTTTTTCACACCTGACTGACGAAAAGGGTAATATTCGCGTGTATTTATGTTTGTTTTGATGTTTAGCTTTTTACAGATGTTACGGATGTGTAATGCCACGGCTTAACATATTATATACCTTTCTCCTCTAACCTTTCCATTCGTAAATTAAAAAATAAACTGATATTCACGATTGAAGTTAAATAAAAGCTTGACACTGGAATCTGACCAGTGTTGGCGAAGCTGAGCCACCCCCTTTTGCTATCACTGTTTTTGAATAATCGTGTGCTGTATAACTTTGTTAAGTTTCTTTATGGCAATAAAGTTTATTATTATCGTGTTTGTTTATTTTTCTCAGCCTTTTGGCTGGTACAAACTACATTTACAGTACAAGTACAAGTAAATGCAGCATGTGGTGTGTAATGAAGCTAATCTATCATTCGTTTGTGCGTGTTTGTGTGTGTATGTGTGTGCTCGTGTGCGTGGGTGTGTTATGAGTGCTCTGTTATATTGTTCTCGTCTATTTGCATGAATTTTCGGACTATTCTGCATGTATTAAGTATTGCTGCTTTTTGTAGAGTGATGTATAGGGTTGGTTTTAAGTCTAACAATTTGAGGCTATGGTGGAGATGTTTGGGGATGATTCCTGTTGTAGAAAGTACTATGGGTACTACGTAAACTTTATCCTGTCTCCATATTCTTGATACTTCTTCTTTTAATTCTGCATATTTGCCAATTTTTTCTGTAATGGTTTTTTGTATGTTGTGGGTGTTAGGTACTGCTATGTCTATTAGATATGTTGTTTTATTGAGTTTGTCGATTAGTGTCACGTCTGATCTATTGTAGTGAATAGTTTTGTCTGTAAGAATGGCACGGTCATAGTAGAGTTTATGTGTGGTGTTTTCTAGTATAGTTTGTGGTGAATAATTGTAGTATGGTGTATTTGTGTTTTGTATGAGATTGTACTCGAGTGCTAGGTTTTGATGTATGATGTTAGCAACTTGATTGTGTCTGTGAGTGTAATCGGTCTGTGTGAGTGTAGTGCATGCGCCTGTTATGTGTTGTATAGTTTCTGGCTGAGTATGGCATCTGCGACATTTATCATCATTAATTGTTGGGTCCTTTATTATATATTTTCTGTAGTTTCTAGTATTATCTGGTCCTGTATCGCTATCATAAAGCCTTCTGTTTCGGGGAACAGGCTACCTACTTTGAGCCATTTATTTGATGCTTATAAAGTTTATTATTATTATTGCCAATATATTTTTCCTGCAAAAATATATAATATTTCAGATGATCATTTATCTTATTTCAAAGGAAGTAAGAATTCGTGACTGAAATAACATCGCGGCAAACTTTTCTCTAATGCTTTGTTAATCTTTAAAAACATACAAATTCAATTAAAAGCAACTGTCATTTTTTACGACGTTGCTTGATAATTGTGCATTAAAAATCTTCAAACCATAGATCTTAATAATATAAATTCGAATGTTTGGGTGGATGTTTGTTTGAAGGTATCTACAGAACGGCCTAACTGAATTCGCTGAAATTTGACATAGATGTAGAACATAGTCTTGAAGAACACATACACTTATTAAGTTTTTGTTTAATTCCATGCGGACGGAGTCACCGGAGACAGGTAGTTCATCATAGAAGTCATATGATTACGAAAATTAATTGCCGGTCTTCGTATGATAATTGTTTAAAAATTTTGTTAGTGTAGTTTTTAGTCGACTTCAATTAAGAGTTCATCAATTCTGTATGTACTTTTACTACATTTTTTTTATGAAGACGGCTTTTTTTACATAATGGACACTAAAAAAAAAAAAAAAATGTACACTTAAAGTCCCACTTAGTGACCGTTTACGTTTGTTAAATATTTGGTTAAAAAGTTGTTTCTACACTACCCTATTACAAGATCGTAAAACTACTACGAACATTAAGCATCCGTTTAAACTTTATCATAATAATTCTTTATTCGACACGACCGACCGACCGACACCGTTGGGAATAACTTTGGAAGCAAAAGCTCTACTTAACCTTACGACCGCTAAACATAAAAAGTAACTTGTAACATTTCCAACCATAAATCCCTAGTGGTTCTTTCGACTGTCTTAAGTTTTATAGAAGTTTATTGCTTGCCGCGCCAGCGCGAAATACACATATTTCTAAACTGAGAAAATACAAATAACGTAGGCTAACATTTTTTTTAATATTGCAAAGATGAAAATACTTAGAATTACCCTTAATACCCCAAAAAATATAATTAGATACTGTTTAGGTAAACATGTGTTTTAACCCTTTGAACGCCGATGAAGTATGTTATGGATGTTAAAATGTGTCACCATAAATATGTCAAGAACTAATTTCGCAATCCTTCGGTTACGTTCGTATAATGCTTTGCAAACGAATTTACAAAAAATTAGGAACATTAAATTTAAAATGAATATACAAATTCTTGTTCGGCCTTTCCATTCTATAGAAATATACATGAACCTAAAAATATGCAGGGAATTAAAAAGTTAAAACAGTAAAACTCCGGTCGGAAATAATGCGGTGAAGTTTTTTTCTCTGCCGCATAAAATAAACATTTAATTGAAATGCTACGAGCCACTTTTGCTACGCTTACAAAAAATCGACTTCAAAAATATTACTTATGTTAGAAAAGTTTTAAATATGTTTTAAAACTGCGCTAAATTAATTATTATTTGTTCCATAATGCCATAATACATTTATAATTTGAGAATTATTTTAGTCCAGGAATTAAAAAAGGGTCTTGGCAGACAGACGGACGGACAACAAAGTGATCCTATAAGTGTACCGTTTTTTCCCTTTCGAGGTAAGGAACCCTAAAAATACGTTTGACCTTCAAAAGAGATAGAAAAAATTATATATAAGTTTACAAGTTTCAAAACGATGATTCATTGGTAACGTATATAAAAATTAATAGCATAATAAATAGCAAACGTTAACTTAATATCGCATTAGATGACAAAGGAAATAAGATTTTGTCTTCGAAATTTAAATTCAAATCGGAATGATTATCAAGAGAATTATGAAACGATTTGAACGAACTCTTCACAAAGAAACATACCCGTACATTTATCAAACAAAAGATTATTATAAAACAATACGTAGAATTATAAATTCGGCGGGTCTAATTAGGTGGAGCGGCGTGGAACATAGCAGATGCTCTGCCATCTATAATGGTTAACTTAACCAGGGCCGGTTCATTGTTAAAACACAAT
The DNA here is from genome assembly GCF_000836235.2 of Papilio xuthus. Lineage (NCBI taxonomy): Eukaryota > Metazoa > Arthropoda > Insecta > Lepidoptera > Papilionidae > Papilio > Papilio xuthus. Next base: position 8,363,507 of record NW_013531704.1, on the reverse strand, counting down.
ACGGCCCACATAAATTAAGATAAACCTACACAAAAGTGCTTTCGGGAGTTACGGGATCATCATTAGGTATTCCGCGGCTCTCTGCTAGAATACTGCTGCTATGTTTTATGAAATAAAATTAAAGAATTGAAAACGAACATTTTGATTTAAATTTAAATAAAAACTTAAAGATCATTATTAAGGCTATGTCCGCCTAGACCCTAGTGGCTTGCATAGCAAAAGTTGATGACATGCAACAACATAATTAGTGTGAATTTAT